>NW_019384360.1:645032-651769 GCF_000671375.1 Centruroides sculpturatus | reverse complement strand
TTCTACTCACAAATAATTTCCAATTTATATATATATATATATAATTGTTTAAATTTAAAAATATATGTATTTTAACTGTTCGGTTGATATACCGTAAATACTTTATTTATTTAAACATCGAATTGGCTCTATAATTATGTTATCGTTTTACATTTCTCGTGTGTAAACCGTTAGTAAAGTCAACATCAAAAACTCCACTTTAAGGAAAAAATTTTATTTACTGAATTTTTTGTACAAAAATTATCGATTTTTTTCTTTTTTCGTAAAAAAATATATAGAACTTTACAAAAAAATGGTCAAAGATCAGGAAAAATCGGAATTCAAGATTTACACCAAAATTATCTCAAAGCTTTGCTATCATAACAGAGAGAGTTCGTTTGAATGGGAATGTAGTGATCACGACATGATGGAAATGAAGGAGTCATAAAGTTACTTAGGCAAGCATTTCAATTGAGAGGATGGAAGCAGCAATCAGGACCAAAACTCTAAGAGAAAATATCATTTTGTACATTTTGCAAGAATCATGCATATAAAACTATAACAAAATTATATTAATTATATTTCATGTACCTTTAATGTTAGCACTGATGTCTGATGAGGCAATCTGCATGCAGTCCTTTCCCGCATCTTGTGCACACTCGTGTTGATGTTCTTTTTTGATTCGGAGTGCTGCACACGACGCACCGGAATTGCTGCCTTCCAGGCAATTTTCGAAGTCCTGGTGGTCCTCTGGGATCTGGGGGTGTGTGGGATATAGGCACTGTCTCCTTCTTTGATTCCTTCTTCAGTCTTGCAATTACCTCTTGGATGAAGCGTTGATGGGTCATCCGGCTTCTTGTATTTTCTTTATAAATAATGTATGCATTCAACATCATCCTGGCCATGATATTGAATGCTACTTTTTTCCAACATTTCCTGGACCGCCTTTCATCCAAATACGTATATAGCATCATATCGTTTGTGTCCACTGAACCCATAAATTTGTTATATTCTAAAATTACCTGTGGCTTTACTTTCACCACCCCGCGTCTCTTAACAATTTGGATGTCGTGCTGGATTTCGTTGCTGGATAAAAGACGAACAGGTTGTGGATTATTTGCTCGTTCCCTGTATGCACAAGCCAATACGGGGCCAGACCTGAAATACGAGATTTGGCCTACAGTGAATCTCTCTTTGAAGCCAAGAGGTAATTGCTTTCTTAGTGCTCTCACGGTCCCAGTACAGTAAGTTCCACGGGAATAGAGGGCACGAACAAGGGGTACAGACGTAAAATAATTATCGACGAACACATGATAACCCTTGTTATTGTAGTTACCAACTGTCACTAACTGCCTAACAACAGTATAATCCAAACCAAACTTTGAGATACTGTGCTTCTCTACCTGGGACTTGGCCCCTTTGTAAGTGAAGAAGCCCAGGCAATAGTGTGAAACAGTTGCACAGCATCCAAAGTTTGATTCCCCACCTGTGATGTTTTTTCCCGGGTTGATACTGAATGTTAGGATTATGGCACTTGGTACCCACTAGTGACTCGTCGACGCATATTTGTTGGTGTGGGATGTAGTGATGTCTGAACACCCTGTTTGCGTGATCCTCTAAAGGTTGATAATGCGCAGAGGCATTATAACCTAATTCCCTTGGGCCAGGCAACTTACTACTATCTACGAGATGGAAGAATCGAAGCAAGCTACAATAGCGATCCCTGCTACAAATTTCCGCATACCATTTAGATTCATACGGAGGAAGATTGGACCAGTAATCCGATATTTTTGGTCTTCTGTCAATTCCCATTGCAAAAACAATAGCCAAAAACCCAAAAACCCCTTTATATCTTTAATAGTGACTGGTTTCCACATCTTCAGATATTTGGGAACATTCTCCCCCATGCCAGTTATAACTTGCTTGGCGTTCCTATTAGTTTCCGTCACCATAAGGGGAAGTAAAGAAAAAGTGAAAAAAGGTTAAGATATTCTACAGGATGATAATCAGGAGGAGGCAAGTGTTTGGGGCCAGATAGTTCTTGGAAAGGGAAAGGAGCAGGTAGAGATGGTTCTGGTGGCAGAACCTCAAGGTACACCTCATCTTCCAACTCGTCATCAGAAAGCTGAATGGAGGAGGGCCCAACATATGAGGTGGAAGGCCTGGCGGACGATGTAGAAGGCCTGGCAAAGGACGTGGATGGCCCAGCGGACGGCGAAGAAGGTCCCGCAGCTTCTTCAAAGTGATGCTGAAGTTCCGGATTACAGGCATCTTCTTCGTCGTAATCTGAATAAAAATCCCTGTATTCCAGAACTTCAACATCACTTTGACTGTCATCACTGTCAGACTCGATGTCTGCGACTGACAACTCGTCGTCAAAGTATGCTGATACTTCTGTTTCTTTAATTTTTTTTGTTGCAGACATACTGTATTTGGAAATTAATTTGAAATAAAAGGATACATGTTACAATTGAGAATAACAGTAAAAAAGAAAAAATTAAGAAAATTAAAATAATAATACTGTACTAATAAAAAAAATAAGACTAAAATATTAAATATAAACAAGTCTATATTATTTCTATAATATCGTAGAAAATTAAATTGCATATTTTATCAAAACAATTTAACTATTAAATTGTTAATATAAATTGTTTCAATATTGTTTACTATTTATATTTGTAATATTTATAAATAGAAATTTATAATACACATCTACAAAATATGATAAAATTTAATACATTTACTGTAATATATGGATTGTTTATTTTGAAAGTGGTGTAAGTCCATTTATTGTTGTTTTGAGAACATGAAAGGTTAGCATATTAGTCAATTCAAAAATATAAATTAGTTATGTCAAGTCTGGCAATGTTTCTACTAAGTTATCAATATGTAATTTGATTATATAAATTTCTTTTAGGCAAATTTAACTAAAATAATATATATTTATAGGCTGTAAATGAACTTACACCATTTTCATAATTAGTCAATCTTAACATAAGATATTGCTATTATTTATTTACGCTCTTTATGTGTCTGTGTTTTGAAATATTCATGATGCACAGGAGGTATATCAGGTAATAACTGCTCCGTATCCTTATATTTTTTGTATGTAATAGGTCTGGCATCATTATACAAAGTTGCCAGGGCAATTGTTTCAAATTTTGGCAGTCTTCCCTGAAATGTAAATCAAAATGATCCAAGAAAACCTTTAACATGCAGATTAGTTTTGCTAGCAACTGGTAGGTGATAAATGTAACGTCTTAAATTCTGTGTCCACTATCGATGTTTTATATAAAATAGTATACAGTGCACTTTTGCAAAGCCTCATCAAACATATGGACTGTTTATTTTGAAAGTGGTATGAGTTTGTTTATTTATTTTTCTTTCGAAATATTGAAAGATTGCATTTCAGTTGATTTAAAAATACAAATAAAGTCTATTAAATTTGGCAATGTTTCTATGATTTTAGAAATATGTAAGTTGATTGCATAAAGACTTTTATGTGAATTTTACTAAACCAATATATATATTTTTTTTATTGTAAACGGACTTATAGGACTTTCATAATCAATTGTTATACAATGTCCTTTACTCACAAATTTTTAATTGATGAAAGCATATCGTTATTATAAAATACTAAGTGAATTGTTTATAAATAAAAAGTTTACATTAAATTATATGTAAATTATGCAATTTCTCCATTTTCTTCAAAAATGGACCTGAACCACTACTTTCAAAATAAATGGTCCATATTTTATCTTGACTTATCTTCAATAAAAATGAAGACAAAAGTAGAATTATATCATAGTTACATTACAAATATAAATAAAAACAAATGTTTTAAACATAATTTTAAATGTAAAAAGTATTTTTATGCATCCGTTTTAAGTGATAAAATATTGAATAAAAAAAAATTCTCTTTTTATATCTAGATAAATCTATTCAGATAGTCTTCTATGTTAATCACAAACATTGACTACTTATTTAACATTAATTTAATATCAAATTTCCATCATTAATTGCATTTAAATATGTTTAAACTACTTTTTATAAATGTTTCTATTTTTTTGCAGTTATATAATATACTTACTGGATAATATGATAAATAATTAGATTCGAATAAATTATGTTTTAATTTATCAGATCCGAGATCAAATTTTCAGGAAATTTATAAAAATGAAACAACAAAATCTCATGGATGATTGGAAAGAGATGCAAATCTCACCAGATTTTTAAGAAAAGAATCAAGGCTTAGACATAAACGATTATTACCAATTTTTTATGAAATTAAAAGACAACACTATTTAATTAGTGTTGTCTTTTAAGTGCAGTGATAGACTGAAGTATAGTGTTGATTTAGAAAAGTAAGTTTACATTGAGACTGTTCTCCCTTTTTCTTTGTCAAAGGTGACTGCAAGATGATATACAGTGAAACAAAACAAAGTCCAACAAGGAAAATCTACTATAAATAATCAGCCACTTGTGGCTATGAACTGGAACTGTCAGAGCCTTAAAACTAAATCATCACAACTTCATCAGAAAAATGTTATCAAAAATCACAAACAATTCCAGTCATAAATTGGAACAGTCAAAGTCTAAAAAACAAATTATCATCATTGAATTTATTCCAACTAAAATATAATCCACATATAATAGGTATAATTGAAACATGGATCACATGCAAATCGTTTTATAAAGCATCCTGTTTTGATGACTATATATAATTACATTCTGCTTCTACTTATAACTAGCAAACCTATATTTGGAAACAAATACTGTCAATTGATTATTGTAATGGTCGCCTATGTTATTTTTGTGCGACTTTAAAAACTTCAAATCTGCTTATTTGTATGAAATTTTACAATACGATAACCAATCCTATCATCTGTTATGCTAGCTCAATCTGGAGTCTCAACTATTTAAATAAAGTAGAAAACTTTCATACATACTTCCTCTGCAAATTACTTCACTTAGAGAGAACTGTTCCAGGATATGCAACATGTCATGAAACTAGTTGCATCAGCTTTTTCCTCTTTTACTACCATTTAAAATTTAAAAGTGATTTTATACATCAAGAGCTAATCAAACATAGCAAAAAATCATCAGCAAAGAATCTTTGGCGAACTAAGTTAAATAATATATTAATTAACTCATTTGGAGTATCAAATCTACTGTTTCAAGATAATATCCAAGACTGCAAATATGATTATATCTTGCTAATGGAAACTGCTATTTCTCACTCTATACATATGGACCAAACCACCCTAAACCATAGTAATTATCATCCTTGGTATCCAAATATTCTAAAAATCCCATCTTCTCACCCTTATATGAATAAACAAATAAACTTAATGTAAAAAGACTAATAGCTCAAATACATCTCAATAAATATTCCCTCTACATTAGTAACACCTACATTGATCTTTCAGATAAACAATGGCCATGTGTAAAATTGACGACTTATCGATCCATCATCTATTACTGAATTGTCAGACTTGAAAATATATGAGACTCATTTAATATCACGAAAATACTTCAATGTAATTCATCCCACAATTTGAGAAATGACTTAAATAACCTGAACAAAAAAGACCTTTATAATATGCATAATTTCTTCAGTAAGATTGTAAAAACTCAGAAAATTTAAGACAAATTCAATATATACTAATATTGTAAATCTTGACTATTGTTGCATAAATACTAATTGTTAATGTCAATGACAGATTGACATGTAAACCTTTGTATAATAATTGTACAAATTTGCTAAAATTTTAAAATGTTCCAATAATTTGTAAATATCTAATTAAATTATGTACAACCCCTTGCAACAGGGCAAATAAAGTTTTCATTGATTGATAATTTACATGTAACAGCAGTGTATTCAAAAATTTATTCTTTTTGATGGTTAATTTAATTATACAAATAAATAGAATATATCTGATGATAAAATAAATTAGTTTTTACTGCTTATTATATTTTCAACAGATTTGAGATGTAAAATAAATATGTTTTCATTAAAGTCTTTGTTTCTATTAAAATTTTTTGAAATATTAGTTATGAAAAACTTATTTGTTCATCATTCATTTAATATAAGTATGTGGAATAATTTTAAGATTACAAATTTAAGTACAATATAAATTTGAATGACGCTTCAGACTTTCAACCATGCTGGCGTGAATTACATTGGAGCTTTTAAAGTATGAACAAAAAAATCATTTATTAATAAATTTGAGGTTATTTCAGATTCATTTGTTGATAGTTATAAGGTTATTTTTGATCATGGCTGGGATAGAACAGAACCTAGGTCCATTATCATATTCTCCACTAAAGAGAAGACATCCACCACTGACTAGAAGCACAAATACGGTTAAGGTGTCTAAAGCTGCTTGTGTAGATATAATGCTCCGTCGACAACCGACATAATCTAAGAATATGGAAAGGACATTTGGACATTTGTTTAATATTTCGAAAATAAAATATTTTTGTTTTATATAAAGATCTTTTATCATAGAAATTTGCAAATTAAATGCATAATTATATATATTAAGTATTTGTTAACTTTTACTGTATAATAGTCAAAATATTAAAAAAAATTAAAATGCATGACAAAACTAAAATAAAATTTATTGGTTTAATAATTTATGATTAGTAAAGATGTAAAAAGCTATTTTTTTCCCATTTACACACAAGAAAACTTTACGTAATGTGCATTTTGTATATGGCTTTGATGTGTATCAATATCAAATGAAATTTTTTTT
>NW_019384360.1:640695-644476 GCF_000671375.1 Centruroides sculpturatus | reverse complement strand
ATCTAACCACATATAATAAAAAATATAGTTAATGTAAGACTGCATTAAATCTCAAATGTATAAATTCTTGTGGAATGAGTTATTGCAATAGAATTGAAAAAAAAATTTAACTAGAAATTTACAATTGCCACATTTAAGTAAAAATCAAAGTTATACCTTAGCAATTCAACTTCTTGATAATAGCAATTAGGCAATGATAATTCGTGACAACAAAAATATATTTCACAAATGCTATAATGAAAAAAAATGTTGTTAAAGATTTTTTTTATCAGAATTAAAATTAAAATCTGAAATATTACTTCAATATATGAAAATAAATTATTTATTTTTAGTCATTAAATAGATAGATTATTATAATTATGAGAAACAAGTAATAATTATCACTGTTTTGAAAAGAAAAATTAAATAAATGTATAATTTTATAGAAGAATTTTATTTGAAAATGTTACATTAATTTATTGTAACATCGTGACAATACTGGGCTGCAATTTTTAATCACTTTTAATTTATTTAATTTAAAATACAGTATATCCTCTCCGCCTGAAATTAGTAGTGGCTTGCCCCTGTACATCATACTTTTCCTTTAACAATAGAGTCGTGCCGGTCATCAATTAACTGCTTTCGGGGGGGAGGATGTTTTGAATTTAAAAAAAAGTGACTTCCGGTTTTCATAAGTTGCCCCCTACGGTTTCCATATCTGGTTTCGTCTTTCATCTAACTCCGTTCTCGAGATTAGGAAAGACACGCGGACAGACAAACGACAGTGCGAATTTATATGTCTACTACAAATTTTTTTAAATTGCAGCCCAATAATCCTTACAAACTTCAGTTAGTTAAATTAATAAATGGTTCGGAATTTCTATAAGATTATTTATATACTATCACTAATAAAAAATTTAATCCAGTCTCGCATGTATACTGTACAATATAAAGAAAAAACTAGCAAGAAAAATAAACACAGGATTGACTAGAGAAGACAATATATACACTTACTTTTTATCTAAATGATAAACTTCAGACGATAGCACAAGGGACAAACAACGCACAAAATTTGAATACTTCAAAAGAAAACTTTTCAAAGGCAAATGGGACTTCTAATATTCCAACCAGCAGCTTTATAGGAAACTTTTCCTGGCGGAATGTCTGTGCAACTGCTGACCTCGATAACTGACTGATATTCGAACCTTTGTTTTATTTCATTGTCGATAGATTTCTCCAACTAACTGTCGTAATAAATAAATGGATTTTTTATAACAAGAAACAGATCGATTCTAGACGCAAAATATCGCAATTTAAAAAAAAATAATAATAAATTATGGGATGAGAGAAAGGAATTGAGCCGATGTAATCAGCTCGCATCCAGTTCGTCTCACACTAATATAAGTTTATTTTTATGTATTGAAAAATTTAATATTTATATTTAAAGAAAATACTGTAATTATAAAACAGTAATCTTTGTACAAATGCTTTTGTCTTGCTAAGAAAAGGAAGGGCTTAAAATCTATTTTTGTTAATTGTCCTTAATGAGTAAGTTTCAAGATGTGACACTGTAGCTATGTGACCACCTGCAGTCAAACACCAAACTGTTCAAGCGAAAGAAATAATTTCTTTGTCTGTCAACCGTTATGCCTTAGAATTACATATTTTCGGAAGATCCATGAAATATATCAAATATTGCTAAATTCCTTTCCGGCTACTGTCCCAATTAAGCATTTAAATTACTGTATTTATTAGTTTGGTTTCCGTTCTTTTAGAGTTAGATTTAGTACTGTATCAACCCTACTCTAAATTTTTTTCAGCTATTTTCTACACCTTTCCTCCTCATAATTTGAATAATAACAATATTAACACGTAATTAGCTGTTTTTTCACTTCGAAAAGCTGGCGGACCACAGTTTGACGAACTTTATCATCAATAGTTACGCTTTCGTAACATCGTAACGTTCTATACTTAAATCTTGACAACGATGATTAATTTTTCGATTATTAACTTCGTAAAAACAAATGAAATAATTAATAACGGAATTACTTTAAAATTCAGACTAAATGCTTAAAACTATAAATGTATTATCTTGTAGTATCCTATGAGCACCGAGGTTACTCTGGACAAAGAGTAGGGTAAAAGGCTACTGTTACTCGAGGATTTTACACGAGACAAACGACATGTATCAATAATAGTGTATCCTTTATAAAGCATTACCTCCTACGTTGAACTAATCTCTTCAAAAAACTCCTGTTGTATTTCGGGGTCGTCTAAAAATTAGTATCGTCCATGTGGCTCCGTCGATGCAGATGGATTCCACACACCGTGGTGAATCCCCGTCTTCCTTTGTTTCAGTCCACTAGTACTACTTGTCCACTCCGGCGCACCTCAGCCCATCCGTCTTAGTCCTTGTCCGCCCCCCAANGCAAACTAAAATAATATATATTTATGGGCTTTAAATGGACTTACACCATTTTCATAATTAGTCAATCATAAAAATCATTTAATTTCAGTTATAAAAAATTAAATATCATTTAAAATATATTTTGTATTAATCCAATTTTGTTTATAAATAATAACCAGAAATAACATAGGAGTAGTATTTTTTTATTTTGAATATTAATTATATTTATATATTGTTAAACTTAAGATAAGATATTGCTATTATTTATTTATGCTTTTTATGTGTCAGTGTTTTGAAATATTCATGATGCACAGGAGGTATATCAGGGAATAACTGCTCCATATCCTTATATTTTTTGTACGTAATAGGTCTGGCATCATTATACAAAGTTGCCAGGGAAATTGTTTCAAATTTTGGCAGTCTTCCCTGACATGTAAATCAAAATGATCCAAGAAAACCTTTAACATGCAGCTTAATTTTGCTAGCAACTGGTAGGTGACATGTAGGTGATAAATGTAACATCTTAAATTCTGTGTCCGCTATCAATGTTTTATATAAAATAGTATACAGTGCACTTTTGCAAAATCTAATCTACAGCAACTGTCTAAATTGACACAGGCTTATCACAATTCCATAACCGAACAAATTTTGATCTTAAATCAGAAACAAGTTTAATACATCAGGTTATAAAGGAATTCAAAACTAAGCTTGGCTCATTGGAGCAGAAAGTAAATCAGCTAGAAAGAACTGTTCTGATTATGATAGAAAAATAGAAGCTCAACAGTTCATGATAAATAATACTTTAAATATAATTAATCAATATAATTTAATGTTATTTGGCTATCTGGTTAAAGAAAATACGAACACTTAAGAAAGTCTTACAAAATTTTTTCAGATCATAAAAATAGCAAATTTTAAAAAAAGGAAATTACAGATATTTATATAATAAAAAAAGAAGAACGAATGATCTTAAAAATTTCTTTGTTAGGTACAAAGAAAGAATCAAATTCTATCAAATTTTTATAATTATAAAAAGTTTGCTCAGAAGAGCCATATAATAATTTGCGTATGTTATCTGATCTGACCAAAGAAACAAAACCATAGAGCAAAAAATCCTCCCATATTATATCATTTATAATAGGTGTGGCCAAACTTCTATTCCTTAGGGGCTACTTTTTTGATAAAATATAGTCTGCGGGCAACTATGAATATAGGCAAACAATTTTAGGATTTTTATATGCGCATGCGTTAACATTCATTTGCATTGTTCATCGGGATAAATACAAACAGTATGGGTACGTTGCACAGACAGTCTATTATTGTAAGAATAAATTATCAAATTAAGATTTTTAAACATTAATTTAAGTGAAAGCAAATTGTTCAACTTTAGCTTCG
>NW_019384360.1:624005-639321 GCF_000671375.1 Centruroides sculpturatus | reverse complement strand
CCCCCCTATAACACTGTTGATTTTTCCGTTTTATATGAATTCCATGTTGTACGAGTCACTTAGATTTTACAGATACGTGTGCCGGGCTGTGAACGGCTCACGTATTTGTAAAATTCAAGTGACTCGTACAACATGAAATTCATATAAAACGGAAAAATCAACAGTGTTATAGGGGGGTCGACTGTATTTCACTTTAAAGTTAAATATAGGTAACAGTAATAAAAATGTTTTGAGTATTTATTGTTACTGAAGAAAAAAATTTAAAAATTTCATTGTTTTGTAAATTTTCATAATTTTTTACAACTCAGATGTTTGTTTGAAAAAATTCAACTTACTTACTACTAACAATTAAAATTACTGCTTATAGGTTATTAGAAAATAATATTATCTTAAATTCTGTTACAAAATAATAAAATAGTTGCAATACTAAGGGGAAAAAATCTGTTATATATAACAGTCTTTCACAGGTCTTGAATCAAAATCGAAGTGAAATACAATGCTTAAAATAATGATTATAATTGCCTTTCAATTACCTGGATCAAAAATAAGTTCATTTCTTTATCGGAAGTAATTTATTTTTAGTAAAATTAAATTCTGTCCTTCTAGATAATGCAGTAAATTTGGTTTCATGTCATCTCAATATGAGCACTCATCCCGAGTGGACTTTCTATGAGTAATTGGCCACTATTTTAGTGTTATGCATATGAAGAAAACTTCAAAAAACTGCGTGTGACTAGTAGATTCATCTATTACAAACTATAAAAGGATTAAATTGTCTTCAATATTTGACTATATTAGACAAGAGTCAACCTGATCCGGAAAAGTCTGTGCTAGAAAAAAGGGAAGGAAGGAAATATGTGATAGTTAACACGTAAATCACAGTAATATAAAATTTTTAAAAAGATAGTAAAACAATAAAATTATTTATGACGAGAATAATAAAAAAGTTTTAGAAATGTAAATTACGATATAACTGAAAGTGTTCATGTTAGCGTGCAGTTTCTATGCAGCAAGGCCGTAAGTCTTAAAGAAACCCTGAGTTTAGCTTACGCCTTTAAGTAGTGCAGCTATATAAAAGCTAGACAGAGTAAAGATTAAAATTTAAAACCAGAGTAAAGGTTTAAATGTAATACTAAAATTAATATAGAATCTAAAAAAGTAACCTTATAGGAAGCAGAATAACCAGGAGAAACAGCTAAACGATTAAGTCAATATTTATTATTTTATGTGAAATTATGATATGTTAAGATATTTAGAACTTTTAAATAAAATTTCAGCAACGACTTGCTTAACTTTCCCTGCAACATTTAAAGCTGCGTGTGGCTGCGTTTTTTAAGATAATTAATTAGAAACTTTCTATATTTTTAATTACTATATAATGGCAAAAACCTTAATTTTGAGAAAGGGATGAGTTTTATAGAAAAAATTATAAATGCGAGTAAATTCGTGATTAAGTTCCACTGTACTCGAGATACGACAGATGATTCTTCTTTATCTTCCCACCCTATCGATCTTTAACAACCAAAATTTAACAGCATCAATCCCTTTAAAACATAAACTACCATGCAAAATATTTTAGAAAATTTCGACAATAAGCACAAGAGTTATTAGGTCCAAAGAAAATGAACAAACTCGTTCCACACAAGAACGCATACACACTAATATTCATACATACAGAAAAATCCGAAATTTTATTACATTTTTCGAAGTTTAAGAGTACCCGAGTCTAAAAATATAACAATCTTCACGGAAGACAGTTTTTTGACCTATCGCCTATACCTTCTTTCTCTTATATGTAACAGACTAAGAGAGTAAAAATAATCAGATACATACACTGAAATTCAGCTATAGACAATTTTCAATATAAAAACAAAGGAGAGAAATCGAACTGTCAAGAAACTAGATTATAATAGTATTATAAATATAATTATTTCCTAAACTTACTTTCATGATAAATGTCATATTGAAAATAAAAAACTTGTTACAACTCACTCCATCTTTTGAAATTTTCTGCATTTGAAACATATTCAATACCTGGGTAAATAATGATCTATGAATGAAAATGTATGGTAAACACATTTCACTATATTTTAAAACAATCTTACTTTTACTTCTGAGTTAGTATCTGTGGCTCTGAAATACAGAAATGTCAGCAAATTCCACATTGTGAACAACTGTATAAAAGAAAAACAATCAATTACTTTACCTTTTGAATTTATGTAAATGCTAACATTTTAAAATTTATAAATACTTACTTTCATCGATAAAGGAACAAAGATTGAAATGAAAGTAATTAATATGAAAAACAGCAAGAGACCAATAATACACAGAATAAAAATTAAATAACTGGGCAAATTCATGAAAATTATTGCATACAGAATAATAATTTCTACAGTTATGAGAGAGGTTAGTACTTCAAAACTAATGCAACTAACCATGCGACCTAATAGAGAAATTAAACTGTATAAAAGCATTCCAGTCTTGAAAATAGAAGAGAATTCCTCAACATTATTCAAGTTTTTTCCTTCTATTTCGAGTTTCAGGGAATGTTTTACTTGTAGAATAGAACGAATTACAGAGTATCCGACATATATAGCAATGACCAAAATACCCAAACAATAGCCTATAATAACAGCAACGTAACTGCAACAGAAAGTATCCAAAACTTCCCATTTTGCTTTATTCCTATATCTTAAATATATGTAAGAATTTAAGAAAACTAAATATAAAGTAATATAAGTGAAAAAAATATAATACGTTGCAGTTTTATGATATTTACGATCATTGATTTTAACCATTGGTGATGAAAGAACAAACAATTTTAGTGCATTTAAAATTTTGAAAAAAGTTTTAAAAAATTCTGCAGAATTGCAAACACACAATATAATGACATAAGTCATTATTATGCGAAAAACGATTAAATGCAAAACTTTTGATATATTATGAGGAAATAAAAATACACAATAATCGATTTCATTCTCTGGTTTATCCATCATTGCCAATATGATTTGATATAAAAATGACGTTAGTGTGGCATATATAAAAAGTCGGTATAATTTTCTAAATATATTTTTTAAGTCAGGTTCTATAATATTAATGCCGAAAATTTGAGCCATATTAAATATACTGGTACCATAATTACCAAAGATTGCTGCAATTGTTTGTTTGTGCATTTTGGCCAAAGTCTTACCTACTAATTACTTGGTATTTTTATTTAAAAATGAAAGGAATGCTATTAGTGAAATTACTTTTGATACGTGCAAAGTAAACTCCATTTAGGAAGAAGTCTCAAGTTAGGAAGAACAGAAATGATATTGGTCTCTCTGATTAATATTATTGATCAGAGAGATCAATATTATTGATCAGAGAAATCGATGTTATTGATCAGAGAGATCAATAATATTTCTCAAACATTAGCTATTGTAATCTATTAAATTAATATGCACATGAATTGTATGTAAGTCAAAAAAATAATTTTAATATGGAATTCTTATAATAATCTAATTTTATGAAATTATATAAAGTTTAATATTTTGAGCTAGAAATCGTAAATAATTTTGAATATCACGATACAGTGTTCTTCGTGATTAAAGCTAATGAATATTTCAGTATAATCAACTGTATATAATTTAGATGTTATTTTAAAAATAAAAAGCAATTATGTAGTTTAAATTCAAATGTTATTTTTCCATTAGTTTCAGAATTATGTTTTGAAATGATGACCTTAAATATTATCCATTAAAGTACATCATATACCATAAAATAACTTTTATTGGTTATTTAATTAAGAAAACGATACATTCAAATTTTAATTGGACTATATAATGTTTTAATAAAAATATGTATGAATCGTTTTATTACATAAACAATATATATCTGTTGGAGATTTAAAAACAACAAAAATAAAATGTACAAAAAGTTTAAAATTTTTAACACCTTTTATGCATTTTTGAGGGAATCCATTGGCAACCGTTAATTTTCATTCATATTTTCTAGAATTTGCGAACGCAGTGTTATATTAGAATACAATAGTCATTTTGTAGAATAGATTTTAATAAACAAAACGATAAAAAAATTTTATATTGTTCATTATTTCTATATTATTGAGCAATTAGTTTGTCGCCCAAATTACCATTGTTTAGTCCATCATGTCCATAAAATTAAAAAGATAAGAATACAGTAGACCGTCGTTTATCGAAAAGTCGGTTATCCGAAACATCGGTTATCCGAAAGAATTCCAGTCGGCAAATTAAAATTTTTGCTAGTGCTGTGGCACTGCAATCTTTGGTTATATCTTGGGCTATGTGTATGTGTGTTTGTGTATGTGTTTTAGCTGGCAGCACTGTCACTTTTGTGTGGTGTTTTTCCGAGGACTGTGTGTCATGCTGAATCAAACATTTTTGATACTAGATCAACTTCTAAAGTATAATTTTTTTTGTTTTTATATTTTTCAATATATTTATTTTGTTTGTAAAAAATAAAGAAATAATTTTTAACGATACAATAACCACGACTATTATTTTAAAAAGTTTACCTTAGGCTTAACATCGACGAAAATTCAATGCGAAGCGACACGCAACGGAGAGAAATTTCAACGCGGGATAGGTTAATATATTTTTTCGTGGATAATCGATTATCCGAAAAATAAGTTATCCGAGCAACCCCAGTCCCCAATTGATTCGGATAAACGAGTCTCTACTGTATCACTTTTCAAATAATTGCAATTTAAATTCTACAAACAATAATTTAATCAAATAAGTCATAAAAGTACAAAAATTTTATCTGGATTAGACAAAATTAGCAGGAGTTATAAAAAATTCACACAAACACAGACCAGCATATTAGTAATAACTGGTTATCCATTTTATATAACGCAACTGTATGTTTGCCTGAGACGACAGTGCATCATATATTACATATCATTCGATCTGTTACAGAAAATGCATATTTATAAAGCTAATGCTTTTCATTTATTCACGCATATACATGCCATTTAACATAATTATGACGTGTATATACGTGACATATACAAATTTAAAACTTCAAAACAACCAATTTCTTTTGTAGAATAGAGAGAGAGAGAGTAAAAAAATCATCAGAAAAAGTTTTTAATAAAAATTATAAGGAATATATCTTGTAACTGAAAAGTGAAATTTCCTTTATATCAGAACAATATTTCTGAAATGATCCGTGGTTAATAGGAACAAATTCTTTCGTAGAAAGAATTACGACTTACTTGTTAGATATATTAATTAATACAATTCTAATTTTATTTCGTTTAATCATAAATACATTATCATCAAATGTTCGTATTAATGCAAACAACCATGTTTTCTTTATGAACTACGTTTTGTCTACTGGGACTCGCTTTTTGACAACTCACCTCTTTCTCACTGTCAGTCCACAAAGCATCGTCCTCTGATCCATCCAGTGAATTTGAAATGCAGTATTTTCCGAATGATTTTGCTATCAGTTTTTGAAAAATGCTTTTTCATGCACCTGATATCCACATAACAAAACGAAAAAATTATAATGCGCATGACCAGAAAAAGTTTATTTTTAATGATTCAAAATGTGCAAATATTTATTAAAAATACCAATTTAACAAATATGAAATAACTACATTAATTAATTAATAATCATTGTTAAGTGACCAGCTATTTTCAAACAATCTACAAATGACATTCCTCTTGACCTAAATAGCATTGTGCTCATGAAGTATACACGGTTCACAAAAATTATTGCAAAAACGCAAAGAATTCTTTGTTCGCTCGTATTGGACGATGAAGATTTTTGAAGCAGTAGAGAACAAATGAAAACTTCGTCTTATATGCAAGTAAATACGATAATTCGATTGCTTTTCTTAGGATCGAATGATTCAGTCGGTTCTGGCATACTCCCACAGAAATATAAACTTTTGAAGTAATATACATGAAAAATATTTTGCAAAAATTTATAAATTTTTATTAAATTAGAACAAAAATTCTTACATGAATTCATTTATTCTAATTAATTAAACAAATCCGAAAACTAGAAAATATTTAAGTCATTTCTTATTGATAAACTACACTATTGTTGGTCAGAAATAACGAAATGGTCTATTCGAGAATGAGGCGTGCGTCTTTAATATTAAATTAGACTTATCGACTGACACGTTTAAATAACGGCCTTCAATAAAACACAATGTTCTAACGACAGCACTTCGCATTTTTTTTTTTTTTTTTTTTTTTTTTTTCCAGACAATTTCGAACAAACAAATGAATTTCCTTTCTGCTATTAATTCCTGCGCCTAATTTCAAGGGTGAAAGAAGTGCCCGAGGTGGGTTTGAACGAATTTAGACCATAAGTGGCAATTAAATAGTTTTATTGAAGTGCGCGTCATTAGGGGAGAGGGAAAGCATTAATGCTTAACCACAAGAACGGCTTTTCCCTTAATTAAATTAATAATATTTCATACATTGTTATAAATATTTTTATATATTTCGATGTTTTAACCTAATGTAACCCTTCTCTACTGCTAACAAAAAATTTTGTATTAAATATGTTGCATAGAGGAAAAAAATATTAATTTAAAACTTATTTAATGATTTTTAATGATAGAACTTTATTTGAAAAGAATTTATCACATTAAACATTTCTGTCTTTTACAAAAATTATAGCTTATTTTTGATAACTGATAAATACTTTAATCAAGGTGTTCATATGTTATAATAAACTATGAGATAAACATAAAAGAGAAACAATTAATAAAAATTTTTGAAATTTAAATACTTCATATTAAACATTCAATAATAATAATAAACTGCTTTCAGCTAAGTAATAATAATAAANCAACATATTATGCCAAATATACTCCTATTAGTAGACTTTAATGCATGTATTGCTGAACCAACTGATTCACACTATAAAGGTCCTAACCACTTAATCCAAGACATAAGACGATCCAAAGATAAAACTATCTAATAAAATTAATCAAAGAAAATAAATTATATATCTTAAATGGATGACTCCATTCTGACTATCCCACAGAATTCATTTGTGTTGAACACAATGGAAGTTCAACTATAGATTGAATCTCTACAAATATAAAAAGTCTAAGCAAACTTATAATAACCTAATTAAAGCTAAAAAGAAAAAAAGATCTCCTAAATCTAGAATCAATACTTATAAAAAACAGTTATGATAGTAAATTATTTTGGACATTAATAAAAAATTTCGATTTAAAATGGAAACTGATGACAATAACCAAACAATCAACTTTGAATCATGGATAAAATTTACCATCATTTTCCTATTATTCATGATTTACCTACTTTAATATCTACTTATGATTCCAATAACTCTGATCAAATTAGCTTGAATCACAGCTTTTATCACCCTTTGCATCAAGAAATATTTAATATACCCTCTTCACAACCATATATGATGAAACTGACCAACCTCAAGGTAAAATGATTGATAGCACAACTACATCTAAATAAATACTCTATATTAATCATATCTATATTGACCCATCAAGTAATAACTGTTTATGGTGCAAATCTAATGAATTTTCAATGAAACATCTACTTTTAAATTCTCAGTCTCTCACAAATATGTGATTCTTTCAATATCACTCAAATTATACAAGGCAAACCAACACAAAATTATAGAAATAACCTAAGTAATATAGACAAAATAGACCTATATAAAATATACAATTACTTTAACAAGATGATAAAAATGCTAGATAATTAGACTTGTCAAATTAATTTATAAAATAATGTTCAGTATACATACAGTACTGTTGCATAATTATTATTGTTAATATAAAAAGTGAAATGTAATTTAACTCATTACTGTAAATTATAATCACAATAAAATTAATATGTAAATTATTGTAAAACAACTATCATTACTATTATTCTGTTAATTATTTTAATAATATGTATCCTACTAAATTAANAAAGTGTAGATATTCAAAAACTGAGAACATCATTGATAAAAGGACATTTTAAGTAATGGATCCTGAAAATTTGAAAGAATTACAGTGAATAGTTTTTGAAAAATCGTAATTTTAAAATATAAAAGCTTATATCACCGAAGTACTCTCGTTGGTTGTCGAGACAACTGAAACTCATCATTTGCCGCAAGCGGGGATTTCAAGGCTATTCCTACTGATTTATAGAAGACTAATTTAACTGTAGCAAGAGTTGTTGAAATAAAAATGGATATCTGCATGCCAGTAAAGGAATCGCGAAGGTGTCAAATATATCTTTAAAATCTTAGTGTATTAACTGACGAATCAACTGCTGAGATTATGGATTTCGAGCCACTTTGACGACGCGTAACGTAACGTTACGTGTGACGTTAGTTACTTTAGTAACGTTTAGTAACTTTTAGTACCTAAAAGTAACTAAAAGTTACTAAACGTGTAACGTTTAGTAACTTTAGTAACGTGGGCGTAACTTTAGTTAAACATGCAAATACATAATAAATAAGAAAGTTCTATCATCCAGACTTCATCAAAAACTCTTCAGGATTCTTTAATAAACAGTTATTTGATAATATACGAAGTACTTTAATAAAATTTTAATTTAAATTAANTTTGACGACGCGTAACGTAACGTTACGTGTAACGTTAGTTACTTTAGTAACGTTTAGTAACTTTTAATAACTAAAAGTTACTAAACGTTACACGTTTAGTAACTTTAGTAACGTGGGCGTAACTTTAGTTAAACATGCAAATACATAATAAATAAAAAAGTTCTATCATCCAGACTTCATCAAAAACTCTCCAGGATTCTTCAATAAACAGTTATTTGATAATATACAAAGTACTTTAGTGAAATTTTAATTTAAATTAAAACACGACCAATTTTTCAAATAATAATAATTTTTTAGTCTAATATAACAATTTAGTTAATTCAAAACTTTAATTAGTTTTCATTTTCTTTTAACAATCTAAACGCTTAATTTGCTTAATTTTTCCTGGGAAGTTCAATTATAAATTTTACATTCAATTTTGTTATTTATACGCCTATATATTTAATGATCATTTATTATAAGATATTAAATCGATACTCTGAGACAATTTTCTAAAGTTAAATAAAATAGGTTTGTTTGTGAGTGTACAGTATAAGCCTATATAGTATTTCGAGACATATTACGACACAATTTATTAGCAAATCAAGTTTATTTAATTATTTAAGTACACAGAATAGAAAAAAATTGGTACATTTGATTAAAGGTTCTCTTTACAGTTTTTAATCTGAGCTAGTTTTTTAAACAGTAGTATCGTTGCTACTTTCGTGGATATACACGGACATCGGCCTTTCTTTTCTATTAAATCTGTTAAAAAACTCCTTCCATGTGTTCAATGGGTTCTTACTCGACCATATCCATAACCCTGTGTGAAATCCGGAATTTTTACCGAATTTTCCGATTAATATCCCACAGTTTCCTAACCCTCTAATTTAATTTTCCTTTAAAACCTAAACGACAATCTAACGAAAAAAAAGGGAAAATTTCCGATCTCCCCTTTCGTTTAAAGTAAACATCCGTCCATTTCGAAACTAATCCCACATTTCAATTCCAAAGTTGATAGTTAGCATGGGCCCGGGAACAACTTTGACCCATCCGTGTACCTTTTACCTCACAACAATTGGTCACATGACCATTCTCCCACGCCAAACTTATAAAAACCCCTTCCTTCCCCTTCTCGGGGGAGTCGTTCATCCGCCGTCACTTTTAAACCTGTGTCCTACGAATATTGTGTCCGAATAATATACTGTGTCCTATCGATATTGTGTCCTGAAGAAAAATTATTATCCTTATCCTACCAACCCATTGGATATCAAAACCTTTTTCCTTAGGAATATTCAAAGACATAAAGAGGTATGGAAAAAATTTTTGTGAACTCTCTCTCGGTTTTTCGAGTTTCAGGGACTCAGATTTTCCCTTTGAAATTAGTTATTATAATCTCTATGTAGCTAGTAAATCGTTGTTATCCTGTTAAATTGGTGTCCTCGTTTGCTCGTATATCGCCGGTCATCTTACCGACGCACTCCTCCCTCCGCCACTCGACCCGAAACATTTAATCCCGTTACAGCGGGAAAAGGAAAATTTTAATCCATCCTGACAGTGAGAAAGTTCATCAACCTGTTGCCGGATCGGGAGACCTACACCCTCCCCGGCGGTTCACACCTGTAATTATGCCTACTACCAACGACATGAAGATCTCTAGCATAAACACTTTTACATTTGGCTTGCTGTTGGAACCAGCTGCCAGCCACTTATCCCTGGAGTAATATTCGTAAAAGTTTGCAGCCAGCACGCACAAGGCCAGTACTATATAAAGTACTGCAAAAATACCAATTCTGACGGTTAAAATATGTAATTTTTCCACTTTGCAACAATTGTTGCGGTGGTGTGCGTGAAGGGCCGGCGAGTGTTTTGATTTTAATATATAATAAAGACCAGCGAGTAGAAACATGGAACCGATGATCAGGTAAACAAATGATGGGATGATGACGAAGCCCAATAAATTTCGAGGGCTCTGATTGCCTACGTAACAAGTTCCGGTCAATTCGTCTGCATCGACCACTCTCAAAACTAGTATGGCTATGGTTTTCATGGCGGGGAGTGACCAACCTAACGTATGAAAGTAAATAGAACGTCGTTGCATAGCTTCGTTGGTCCACTTGAGACTCACCGAGAAAAACCACATAATGGTCAGTATAACCCACCAAACCGCACTCGCCATGCTGAAAAAGTAAAGGAAAACAAAAATGATGGTGCACTTGATGTTATCCAGGTCTTCCTGGATCAAGATGGGCACTTCGTGCTGACTGTGCACGTAACAGGAAACCTCTTCCTGCCCCGCAATTAAACGTATAAAGTAGCCAATACTGTATACGTTATACATGCCGCTTATGATAACTATGGGTTTCTCTCGGTAGTGAAATTTCGAGGAGTTGATGAGGAAGGTAAAAACGGTAAAAAGCGTGGAAAGGAAACACAAAATGGACCATACCGTAACCCAAAACTCTGCAAAGTTCTTGTTGTCTCGACTAAATAACACTTCCGCGTTGCATGTTTGGGCGCAACGTCCCGTGCGATTGACGTAGTAGAAACTTTTGTATTCACTGCACGGTGCGTAGTGTCGCCTGAAAGAAGGCTTGGTAGGCACGTTAATACGGTTCGAGACGTTTTTGTCGTCGATCGAAGTAACTGTGAAGTTGGTGATGATCTTTTGCTGTCGGTTCTGGTCCTTTTATGCACATCTGTACGTCGTTGTTTTCGGACGGAAACTTGCTACACTCTAGACCTGACGGCCATAAGAAACCAAATTCCTCTAACACCAGTAGACACCTGGCCTTAACGTCTTCGCACAGCGGAGCGCAAGGTCCTATATTCTGTGGAACCATCTCCGAACAAAAAGGAACGTAAACAGAACACAGAAAAAGTCGTAACCTGGACGAACAACCATATTGTATCAGAGGTTTGAAGGTGACCAATTGCAAGTGGGCATCATATTGGTCTCTGTCACCTAGTGCATTCGGCATTCTGGTTACGTTATATCCAATATCGTAACATATTTCTATTTTGATGTGCTCACACGTTTCTATAGCCATTGTTTTAATGGCTATGGAAAGGATGGAGAAAGAAACTATCATCGACAGAAACATCTCTGTCGTCTTGAACATCTAAATGACTAAACTACATGTCACTTTTCAATTACAACACATATTCCTTATAGTTTTTATTAAATTTCAAAATAGTAATTTTTATAAATATTGTTATTTATTTCAATAAATTAATAAGTATATAGTTTTTTTAGTTTGGCGTAAAATTATAANGAAAATACTGTAATTATAAAACAGTAATCTTTGTACAAATGCTTTTGTCTTGCTAAGAAAAGGAAGGGCTTAAAATCTATTTTTGTTAATTGTCCTTAATGAGTAAGTTTCAAGGTGTGACACTGTAGCTATGTGACCACCTGCAGTCAAACACCAAACTGTTCAAGCGAAAGACATAATTGCTTTGTTTGTCTGCCAACCGTTATTCCTTAGAATTACATATTTTCGGAAGATCCATGAAATATATCAAATATTGCTAAATTCCTTTCCGGCTACTGTCCCAATTAAGCATTTAAATTACTGTATTTATTAGTTTGGTTTCCGTTCTTTTAGAGTTAGATTTAGTACTGTATCAACCCTACTCTAAATTTTTTTCAGCTATTTTCTACACCTTTCCTCCTCATAATTTGAATAATAACAATATTAACACGTAATTAGCTGTTTTTTCACTTCGAAAAGCTGGCGGACCACAGTTTGACGAACTTTATCATCAATAGTTACGCTTTCGTAACATCGTAACGTTCTATACTTAAATCTTGACAACGATGATTAATTTTTCGATTATTAACTTCGTAAAAACAAATGAAATAATTAATAACGGAATTACTTTAAAATTCAGACTAAATGCTTAAAACTATAAATGTATTATCTTGTAGTATCCTATGAGCACCGAGGTTACTCTGGACAAAGAGTAGGGTAAAAGGCTACTGTTACTCGAGGATTTTACACGAGACAAACGACATGTATCAATAATAGTGTATCCTTTATAAAGCATTACCTCCTACGTTGAACTAATCTCTTCAAAAAACTCCTGTTGTATTTCGGGGTCGTCTAAAAATTAGTATCGTCCATGTGGCTCCGTCGATGCAGATGGATTCCACACACCGTGGTGAATCCCCGTCTTCCTTTGTTTCAGTCCACTAGTACTACTTGTCCACTCCGGCGCACCTCAGCCCATCCGTCTTAGTCCTTGTCCGCCCCCCCCAAAAAAAAAAAACTGCCGTACACGTGGGTTGGCAAAATTTATAAGTCCCGCCATCGTGCACGTCACCACACGTGAACACAGCACAGCCAATCGAGACAACGGGGCTGTGCCACCCAAGTAAAAGGTGGTTTCTCACAAAAAAAAAAAAACGAAAGGTACAAATTACAAAAAAAAAAACAGGTACGGAAAACGAACCTTGCACAAGAAGGGTATATATAAATACAAGCGCCTATCCCAAGAACAATAGTGACGCAGCACTACAATCTAAACTTACAAACATATAGAGTAAGTTAACTAGTACACGGAAAAATAATTTTCCTTTCCTCTCTGACTTCTGGAGGCTTGATGATTAATTTGTTTAAATTAATAAATTAATTAAATTAATAGATATTTTGTATTTTTATAGATTTTGATATTTATAGATTTTGTATTAGAATGCGCTATGTTGACGCGCTTTACATTTTTTTTGTTCATAGGTCACTATATGCGCATGCGTTAACATTCATTTTCATTGTTCATCTGGATAAATACAAAAAGTATTTATCCAGATGAACAATGAAACGTTGCACAGACAGTCTATTATTGCAAGAATAAATTATCGAATTAAGATTTTTAAACATTAATTTAAGTGAAAGCAAATTGTTCAACTTTAGCTTCGCGGGCGGCTACTTTCAAAACCTTTGCAGTCGACCGGTCGACCGCGGTCTACGTGTTGACCATTCCTGATATATAAGAAAAATATTTTTAAAAAAAACTTAAAATTTATAAATTTTTATTAAATTAGAACAAAAATTCTTACATGAATTCATTTATTCTAATTAATTAAACAAATCCGAAAACTAGAAAATATTTAAGTCATTTCTTATTGATAAACTACACTATTGTTGGTCAGAAATAACGAAATGGTCTATTCGAGAATGAGGCGTGCGTCTTTAATATTAAATTAGACTTATCGACTGACACGTTTAAATAACGGCCTTCAATAAAACACAATGTTCTAACGACAGCACTTCGCATTTTTTTGTTTTTCAGACAATTTCAAACAAACAAACGAATTTCCTTTGCTGCTATTAACGCCTGCACCTAATTTCAAGAATGGAAGAACTGCACGAGGTGGGTTTGAACGAGTTTAGACCATAAGTGGCAATTTAATGGTTGTATTGAAGGTCGCATCATTAAGAAAGGGGAAAATGAGAGCATTAACGCTTAACCACAAAAACAGCTTTCGAAATTGATTCCCATACTTTCTCTTAAATTGATAATATTTCATACATTGTCTATACTAATATTATAAAGAGGTAATGTTTGTAAGTAAGTTTGGATGTAGCAGGTAATCTCCGAAACTATTCATCCAATTTCAAAAATTCTTTCACCAATAATTATAATGGAACTGCAGGGTGGACACACGCTGTATATCATTGCGTTGAACATTCAAATAAATTAAAAGATATCATCTAGGTTAAGGCTCTTATGTCCAACAGATGACGCTACGAGTACGACGCCCTAAGTTTGCTTTTCTGTGAGGATAAACTAAAACACATCATCACCTATCTTTATAAGTGAAAATGTAATGTTCATTTGTTCCTACCGATTCCTTTGAAATTTTGACACAATGCTGCATTCGAATACGCACGTGTTTTTATATAATATGTCGAAATTTCCCCACTGGAACAATAGAAAAAATTAAGGCTTACCGTAAAGAACTCTGCTTCTATTTATACTATTTTAGATGCAGTTTTTGATTGCGTTTTAATAGGGTACGTCAACAGAATTTACACTAAATAGAGATTTTTCGATATTTCCCCCGCGGGAGAGAGATACAGGATTAAGGCTTACCGTGAAGAACTTGGCTTCTATTATACTATTTTAGATGCGGTTTTTTGCTTTTTGATTGCGTTTTAATAGGGTACGTCAAGAGAATGTACTAGTACATTAAGAAGGGATTTTTCGAAAAATTTCCCCTCCCCCACGTGGGAAATGTTATACATTTGTAATAGATACATTTTGAGTCGCAACAACGCGTGGCAGGGCCTGCTAGTTTTAAATATTAGTAAAAATATTTCAATGTCTTAACCTAATGTTCGAACCGTTTTAAATCGCTTTGTCTCTGCCAACCGTTAGGCCTTATAATTGACATATTTTCAAAAGATCCATAAAATATATCAAGAATTCGCTTCATGGTTGAAAAACTGCACTCAACACATGCACTCGTACCGTAAAAATCAATATTAAATCATATAATTCTTTTATCTGAGCAACACCTTATTGTTAATACGTAATTAACTGTTTTGTGACTTCGGAAAGCTGGGACGACAGTTCAATGAACTTTGATAGTTACGCTTTCGTAACATCCTAATGTTCTATACTAAAAACCGAGTTTATATTTGACGACAACGATTTATTTTTCGATATTAACTTCGTAAAAACAAATATAATAATAAATAACTGAATTATTTAAAATTCAGACTAAATGCTTATAAAACAATAAATG
>NW_019384360.1:615638-620150 GCF_000671375.1 Centruroides sculpturatus | reverse complement strand
AAAAAGAGAGCAAAAGGTCATTTGAACCATTCTCTATGTAAACATACCTCTATCCAGACAAAACAATCCAAAGGTTTAAAATCACACTACTAAGTGCGATTTTAAAGAAAACAGGGAGTGAATGTGAAATCCGGAATTTTTGCCCACTATTTGTCGATTAATTGTCCCGTATTTGCTTAAAATCCAATTAAATTTTCCTTTAACTTAAAGTGGAACCTAACGGGAAAAAAAACTTTTCGTTTATGTTCGACATAAACATCCGTTCAATTCGAAACTAATCCCACATTCCAACGCTAAAGTTTATAGTTAACATGGGCCCGGGAACAACTCTGACCCATCTGCATACCTTTTACCTCACAACAATTGGTCACATGACCATTCTCCCACGCCGAACTTATAAAAACCCCTTCCTTCCCCTTCTCGGGGGAGTCGTTCATCCGCCGTCACTTTTAAACCTGTGTCCTACGAATATTGTGTCCGAATAATATACTGTGTCCTATCGATATTGTGTCCTGAAGAAAAATTATTATCCTTATCCTACCAACCCATTGGATATCAAAACCTTTTTCCTTAGGAATATTCAAAGACATAAAGAGGTATGGAAAAAATTTTTGTGAACTCTCTCTCGGTTTTTCGAGTTTCAGGGACTCAGATTTTCCCTTTGAAATTAGTTATTATAATCTCTATGTAGCTAGTAAATCGTTGTTATCCTGTTAAATTGGTGTCCTCGTTTGCTCGTATATCGCCGGTCATCTTACCGACGCACTCCTCCCTCCGCCACTCGACCCGAAACATTTAATCCCGTTACAGCGGGAAAAGGAAAATTTTAATCCATCCTGACAGTGAGAAAGTTCATCAACCTGTTGCCGGATCGGGAGACCTACACCCTCCCCGGCGGTTCACACCTGTAATTATGCCTACTACCAACGACATGAAGATCTCTAGCATAAACACTTTTACATTTGGCTTGCTGTTGGAACCAGCTGCCAGCCACTTATCCCTGGAGTAATATTCGTAAAAGTTTGCAGCCAGCACGCACAAGGCCAGTACTATATAAAGTACTGCAAAAATACCAATTCTGACGGTTAAAATATGTAATTTTTCCACTTTGCAACAATTGTTGCGGTGGTGTGCGTGAAGGGCCGGCGAGTGTTTTGATTTTAATATATAATAAAGACCAGCGAGTAGAAACATGGAACCGATGATCAGGTAAACAAATGATGGGATGATGACGAAGCCCAATAAATTTCGAGGGCTCTGATTGCCTACGTAACAAGTTCCGGTCAATTCGTCTGCATCGACCACTCTCAAAACTAGTATGGCTATGGTTTTCATGGCGGGGAGTGACCAACCTAACGTATGAAAGTAAATAGAACGTCGTTGCATAGCTTCGTTGGTCCACTTGAGACTCACCGAGAAAAACCACATAATGGTCAGTATAACCCACCAAACCGCACTCGCCATGCTGAAAAAGTAAAGGAAAACAAAAATGATGGTGCACTTGATGTTATCCAGGTCTTCCTGGATCAAGATGGGCACTTCGTGCTGACTGTGCACGTAACAGGAAACCTCTTCCTGCCCCGCAATTAAACGTATAAAGTAGCCAATACTGTATACGTTATACATGCCGCTTATGATAACTATGGGTTTCTCTCGGTAGTGAAATTTCGAGGAGTTGATGAGGAAGGTAAAAACGGTAAAAAGCGTGGAAAGGAAACACAAAATGGACCATACCGTAACCCAAAACTCTGCAAAGTTCTTGTTGTCTCGACTAAATAACACTTCCGCGTTGCATGTTTGGGCGCAACGTCCCGTGCGATTGACGTAGTAGAAACTTTTGTATTCACTGCACGGTGCGTAGTGTCGCCTGAAAGAAGGCTTGGTAGGCACGTTAATACGGTTCGAGACGTTTTTGTCGTCGATCGAAGTAACTGTGAAGTTGGTGATGATCTTTTGCTGTCGGTTCTGGTCCTTTTATGCACATCTGTACGTCGTTGTTTTCGGACGGAAACTTGCTACACTCTAGACCTGACGGCCATAAGAAACCAAATTCCTCTAACACCAGTAGACACCTGGCCTTAACGTCTTCGCACAGCGGAGCGCAAGGTCCTATATTCTGTGGAACCATCTCCGAACAAAAAGGAACGTAAACAGAACACAGAAAAAGTCGTAACCTGGACGAACAACCATATTGTATCAGAGGTTTGAAGGTGACCAATTGCAAGTGGGCATCATATTGGTCTCTGTCACCTAGTGCATTCGGCATTCTGGTTACGTTATATCCAATATCGTAACATATTTCTATTTTGATGTGCTCACACGTTTCTATAGCCATTGTTTTAATGGCTATGGAAAGGATGGAGAAAGAAACTATCATCGACAGAAACATCTCTGTCGTCTTGAACATCTAAATGACTAAACTACATGTCACTTTTCAATTACAACACATATTCCTTATAGTTTTTATTAAATTTCAAAATAGTAATTTTTATAAATATTGTTATTTATTTCAATAAATTAATAAGTATATAGTTTTTTTAGTTTGGCGTAAAATTATAATTTTGCGCATTGGCTATTTTTTGGGCGACATATTATTTATAAATATATTAGTTGAATAAAAATGCACTTTAAAATGGTTTTTCATCGTTTTTTATTAATTAGAGACAGAAATAAAACAAATATTTGTTTTTTTTCAAATACATTTTTGTCTCCCCTTTATAATAAATGAATTAATCTATTTCTAAGTAAAAAGTAATTTTTTTTAAATGTCCTTTTTCGTGATAAAGTGTTAATACTTCTTACTATAAACTATACATACTTCTTAAATATGTAAAAGTGTAGATAATTCTCCATAAATGAGGCATGACTCAGTGCTTAAAAAACCGGTGACAAGTTGGAACAATAGGTGAAACGTGGAACAAAAGAAGGTATAGGGACAAAAGCTTCGAGAAAGCATGAAAGGACCACATGTAAACGACGGAATTAAAATTTCACATAGAATCGGACAGCTGATGTCGAAATACCTGCCACGTTTGTTCCTTCTGGAGACGTGATTATTAATTTAAAACGCGAGCTATTTTTAAATGCTTTCCGCGAAAAAATCAAGTGTTACTTTTCAAATTATCTAATCACATGCATGTGGTAGGATGAATATTCCAAGTTCCGATAATAGGTCAAATTAGAGACACGCATTCCTCCTCCCATCACAAGACAATAAATTTCTGATTAGTTTAGTTCGTAGATGAATGTTAATTATATTATTTAAATTAAAATTTTAAACAAATAAAATACTTAAAATAATTCTTTATTAATAACAGATGTAAATAAGGATCAAACTTTCCTTTTGCCTTTAGACATTGTACAGTACCATACAACTGAACAATTCTAGGAACCTAGAACCTGTAGACCCCCCACAAGTTTAATACTTAGTGTAGAATTTAAACTCGATGTCAGAAAAATTCTTAAAGGTATAAACAGATGACATTGGGTCATATTTTTTGCAATATATGCCAAGTTTTTTTTAATGTGTTTGTAATTCCACTGTTTAAATTTCTGTGTTATCAGCTCATTAAAGAGCTCAAGACCATCAATATGATAAATTAACGTTTTAATAGAATAACAAATAAAGCAGACATTCAAAAATAATTATAATTAAAATTAGCACTTCTGACTTTTTTTATTTTTATTAATTAAGAATGGTTTTCCGGTGTTTTACGTAGGCGGTATCTTACGAGAGCGATCCTGTTTCCAGTTAATATTTGACAACGACGATTTCTTTTTCAGTATTAACTTTAAATTTACAAACATATGTTTTATATATAATAATTTCTCTAATCTTGTATTATTTAATAACGGTATTGAATATATTACAGTAGATTCTCGTTAATTCGAATTCAGAGCTATAGTAACTTTCTATTACAAAAGATCTAATGTTTTATAAGCGTGTTAAAAATTTTAACTGTTACAAAACAAATTCATTGTTTATAGACTGAAGAGAATTCGGATCCAAAATGGATTTAAATAAAATATCTGAAAATTAATCGTCGTCTTAGTAATTCTTGAACTCGGGTGAAAATTGGAATCGAACGACTAAACATTTTGGTTTATTATTTAATTATATTCTCCAAAAGTGCGATCAAGCCGCAATGAAAAAATTCGACTCACTTTTGAAAAATCAATTGTTTCGCCCATATGGTCAAATGAACAAACAGATTCAATTATAGGTCAAACACTCATTACCTCCTGCTGTCACAAGACAATGCTTATTTTTCGGTAGTACTGTACATACTTTTCTTGGTTTATAGAAAGTTTCTGATTAGTTAATTGACATTCATCTATGGAATAATTTTATTTAGGGGAGATCGGGGCAAGATCGGCATGTTAAGCTTTACTTAAATTTTGTGTAATAAATACTGCTGTAAACTGAAAAAAAAGCTTTGCATATTGTCTATTGGAATGTTACCTTACTATAGAACTGGTTAAAATCAGTTTGGAAATAAAAATAATTAAAAT
>NW_019384360.1:607681-614412 GCF_000671375.1 Centruroides sculpturatus | reverse complement strand
GGATGTATGTAAGCTAATAAATGTTCTCGTTAATCTTATCTCGTCTTTTGATTCGTTCACGGTTACAAGAAATAACCACATAGAGTCTCTCGAGTCTCCGTAGATATAACAAACACAGAAATAAATAACACAAAATAAATTGTAGTTATGTGTCGATTCCGCGCGACACGTCCGAACATGTAAGCCGAACAATAGTGTGGGGGGAATGAGTAATCGAGAGTTGCGTGGCGCTCAAACAAAAGACGAATCGACGAGATTTGAAAATCGCGTGACTCCGGGTTCACGTAAGTCGAGGTATTATTGTACAGCAAAAAACATTTAATAATATACAGAAACATTACACAAAGGCCACATTTTTTTTTAACTTTGGACGTTTTTATATTAATTAACTCTAACAGTTCGTAGGTGACGTGGATAAGTCTTTTCTTTATGTAATTTTGATATATTTACGATAAAATAGTTAAATATATAGTTTATTATAAAGTAGGAAAAAACATTTTATTGAAAATTATTAAAGTTACTATTTTAAAACTGTTACTAACTTCCTCCATTCAAATATCACATTAATTTAATATCACATTAAATTTAATAAATTCTGGTTCCGTACTTAAATATTAATTTTATTTTATAAAATATGTATTTTATTAAGTTGAATAATTATATTTTCGATGTTTTTAAATTAATTAATGATTTAATAAGTGTCAGCGGGCCCCTAGTCCTCATCTCGGAACACGTTTTGAGAAAAAATGGACTGTTTTGGATGCTGTTCTGTTACCCGGGAAACAGAAACAAAATGTATTGTAAACGATTTCATATCGTACAGAGTTTAGGTCAATTGTTATGAATGGAGGTTGCCGACAGATACTCCAAATGAAATTAACAGGGGACTTAGATCGCTCGGAAACGAAATCAGAACCGGATATCGAATGACAAGTTACGAAGCGCCTGCCAATCTCAACGTAAAACATTTCGCTCGTGTGGCTTTCTTGGAAGTTGCCAGCCAATTATTCAGCGATGGAATTACGTGGCTGAAAATCGTACAGTTATTTCTGATCGCTGGCGAGATGGCTGTCATGAATTACAGATTAAATAACCCTGAAGTCGTCAATCAAATCGCAGAAGCCTTAACTTTTTATATCGAGACTAAATTAATAACATGGGTTGAAAACAACCATAAATGGCAAGATCTGCTGGCTTTTCTGGAAAACAGACAATGAATTTAAAATCATTTTAAATCATTCGTAAAATATTTTATATTTAAAATAATAATATAAAATATTTTTTTGTATATTTTTTGTATATTTTTTTGTAATTTATGTATTTTTTAATAAAAGTTATAATTTCAGTTCTATTTTTTTTTTAAATTATTATAGTGGGGTAGTGAAAACAAGAGATACTTTTTATTAGTGAAACATGTAGTGAAACAAGAGATACTTTTTATTGATAAACTTTATCACAAATCTTTAAATTCAGTAAAACTAACACGAAACATTTTAAAATTACACAACGTTTTAAGTAATTTCTAATTTTCGGATTTGTTTAATTAATTAAAATAAATAAAATCATGTAAGAATTTTTATTCTAATTTAATAAAAACGTATAAATTTTAAGTTTTTTGAATATATTTTTCTTATATATATATTATTTCAAAAACTTTAATTTCTATAGAAGTATGCGAGAACAACTGGATCAGTCGATTTAAGAAAAACAATCCAATCGAGTAATCGGCTTTTTACAACGATTTGTTCCTAACACTAGTACGATCCGGAAACAATGTCCTAATTCTTTTTCTATGAACTATTACCCATGGGTCATTTCACATTTCGGGAGATTTTCTTGCTTTTAACGAATTTGACCTTTGTTCATTCTATTATCTCGCTGACCAATTCTGTTGTGAAATTAAATAAAATTAATTATAAAGTAGAGTTTAAATGCATAAATAAATAAATAAATATATATTTATTCATTTATTTATTTCAGAGTAGTAGTTTTCCAATTGCTTTTGCGTAAATAAATAAATATATATATATATTTATTATATATTTAATATATATTATATTTTTGCACATCTTTTCAATTAACTTATTGTTTTAACATAACGTAATGAAAATGTTCAATATCATTGTAATGTCCTAGCAAAGAATGCCTGTTGTTCATACACACAGCCCTCAGGATTACAAAAAGGGATTGTTCTAAAGGGATCTCTTTTGTTCTAAAGAGATTAGTCACTACCACCCGAGTAGGAGGGTTAGGAAGGAAATTTCTATAAGGGACAAACAATATACGAAATAAAGGAAAATATACAAAAATTAGAACAAAATATATATCTAATATGGCGTACAGCCACAATACGAAACGATCTTTACCGAATCTTAAACATACGACGCAAGTTTATGACACATAATTGACAAAAGATATTGATATAAACGAAGGGAGTGAAACAGATACTAATTCATAAAGAAAATAAGGAGCAAAATACACCCGGGAAAAAAGAAAACCACAAGTAGAACACACAAAACGAACAGCGATACAAAAACCCAAAGCACATTGCACATTGGTGTCAACTATGCTTTTATCTCGTGACAAAAGAGTTAAAGTTTAAAGTGATCGTTTAACACGTCCTTACGTCATTCTGTACGAGTAATAATTTTTTTATAAACAGAAAAACCATCTGAAGATCTTATAGATGGCATGATGACAAGAAAAGTCCAACAGGTCCTATGAAAACAACTTTCTGAGTATTTGGTTACTGTTACGTAGCGTTACGCAATCTCGGACATCAGCTGTTGCATTCCTGAAACGTCAACAACTAAAAAAACACGGAATTAACAAGCTTTGTACACGATAAAATGCTTTTTTTCACAGAATCCTACGCAAAGTGATTGTATTTCACTGGAAATATACTTCATAGCAAAATCTTAAACTAAATCAATATTAAAATATAGTGATAAGGACGTAAATTTACTTCCGGGAAATTCCCAACTTATACATTTATTAGAAAAAAACAGCACCTGTTTTACATTGAGCATCTGAAAATAGTTTTCTGTTTAGTATATTTGTTGCCGGTGCAAACAGACGAAGGTTCAGAAGAAAATAATGTACTGTAAATGAATAATATTGGCAAATACCACACGAAAAAGCTCGTGATATTTCCTAGTGATACAAAAAATCCTGACAATCATAAAAAAAAAATAATAAATAAACATCATTGTTAAAAAAAAAAACTTATAGGCAGTCGTTTCAAAATTTATAAAAGTTAAAATGATGATTGATCGAAGAAGTGAACTAGGCAGGTTTTAAATAAACAGTAAAGTTTTCCTAATTGCTGTTTTGTCGTCTACCAAGAATTATTTTTTGGATTACAAAAACGCTAAATACAGTAAAACCTGTCCATGGCGACCACCTACGGTTCCTTCAAAAAGTGGTCTTTTAGACAGGTGGTCGTCCAATACAGGTGGTCCTGTAATAACGTATTTCCGTACGTAATTTGCGCACTTTTTAGCCATTTCTACTAAGCAAAACTCGAGGCGAGCAAAAATAAGTGAATTTTTTCAACGATAGAGCTATATTGGTATTGTATTTTATTCTTATCGGATAACTCGATTTACAGGAGTTTGTCGTGATTTTATAAGACAGATTTAACACCAATATTTTAAAGATTAATACAATACTCGCATTTTCTCCATTATAGTGCACACTTTCTTTTTTCCGACTTAATTAATTCGACTCGGTTCTTTTCGTTCGCTCCTCAGTTACGTGTATTACGTCATCCATATACAAGCGCGTCCTATCTCTCCATCACTTTGCTTTTGGTTTTCGTTAGTTTAATCTTATTTGAACTTTAAAAATACTGTATTTTTTAAATATTTAATATTTTCTTAATTAATTAAGTTNTATGTGAAAATACGTAATTCTAAACGTTAATATTGTTTCGAATTAAATTAGAAGTAACATTTCTTCTATTTTTTTTCATAAATAGTAACTTTATACATAGCATATTATTTGTTTAATAAAAGTAGAGGCTATAAAAATAAGTGTATAAATATTTTAGTTTTTTTCAAAGGCGAACACATAAAATTTACACTACAATATATTTACAGATAAATAAATAATTTGGGAAGGCCTTTAGTTTAAAATTTCATTACAAGATGGCACACGAGTCTGTCATCAGGGCCGGTTTTGAGGCGATTGGAGCGATATGCGCCAATCGGGCCCCGCGATTGAAGGGGCCCCCAACACATCAAAATTTATATATTTAAAAATATCTGTTACAAAAATATCTAGGTATATTTTTATTTAAAATATAACAAAAAATATTTTTCTTAAAAAGTTGTGTCGATCATGTCGATTGAGACGCAAGAAGCAAGCCAGTTGGATTGTGACACTATTTTAGAATATTTTACAGAACAAAAACTTCGGAACATATAAAACATCTTATTATAGGTTTATATTCAATAAAATTCAGTTATATTCATTCATCAACATACAGTATTAGAAGATTTGTCATAGTTTAAATTTACGTAGTTATATTCATACACCGGATATCTACAGCAATAGTTATAAAGTACCGTAAGGCCTTTTTCGTAACAAACTTTTTCACAATTTACGAAGCAGTCAATGGTGAGCTTGCACAAAATCATCCGTGATTATTACCAGATCTAACACTATAATTATTTATTCATTTTATTATTTTTCTCAATTTTGAATGACAAAAGTAATTCTTATCTCAAAATTTTACATTATTCAAAAGCAGTGTTGTCGGTCAAAAGATACGTTTCAATCAATTTGTCACAGTTTCGTCGGTTGCTTCCGGCACAACTTCCGATTGTACATCGACTTAGCGCATGCGCAGTTGTCAATTCTCCGTATTCCATAATGTGCGACTAAATATCTAAATGGCACCAATCACTGATCAGCTGAATGACGTCAATCCACCCACATAGTGACATAGGAAATGCCGATCAATTATATTTTGTGGTCGTCAGAACGAAGTCATGCCGTCCACAATTAATTCTGAGCATTAAATATTTTTATGATTATATGAAAATTTTTAAAATTAACTTAATAGAGAGGTTGCGGCCGACGTTTTCAACGCGAAAATGTGTACGTCGGACGTTTAGCGCCTCCTTCCTGTAAGCCTAGAAGTTTGACAATGACGTTTGGAACGTCAGTGGAATCATGCTCCACGTTCCAAACGTCATTGTCAAACTTCTAGGCTTACAGGAAGGAGGCGCTAAACGTCCGACGTACACATTTTCGCGTTGAAAACGTCGGCCGCAACCTCTCTATTAAGTTAATTTTAAAAATTTTCATATAATCATAAAAATATCTAATGCTCAGAATTAATTGTGGACGGCATGACTTCGTTCTGACGACCACAAAATATAATTGATCGGCATTTCCTATGTCACTATGTGGGTGGATTGACGTCATTCAGCTGATCAGTGATTGGTGCCATTTAGATATTTAGTCGCACATTATGGAATACGGAGAATTGACAACTGCGCATGCGCTAAGTCGATGTACAATCGGAAGTTGTGCCGGAAGCAACCGACGAAACTGTGACAAATTGATTGAAACGTATCTTTTGACCGACAACACTGCTTTTGAATAATGTAAAATTTTGAGATAAGAATTACTTTTGTCATTCAAAATTGAGAAAAATAATAAAATGAATAAATAATTATAGTGTTAGATCTGGTAATAATCACGGATGATTTTGTGCAAGCTCACCATTGACTGCTTCGTAAATTGTGAAAAAGTTTGTTACGAAAAAGGCCTTACGGTACTTTATAACTATTGCTGTAGATATCCGGTGTATGAATATAACTACGTAAATTTAAACTATGACAAATCTTCTAATACTGTATGTTGATGAATGAATATAACTGAATTTTATTGAATATAAACCTATAAAAAGATGTTTTATATGTTCCGAAGTTTTTGTTCTGTAAAATATTCTAAAATAGTGTCACAATCCAACTAGCTAGCTTCTTGCGTCTTGTGAGTTCCCAGACGAGGTTCGAACTCGAGTAAACCGTGAAATTCTTGCGCGACACAAGATGTAAACAACGAGACTCGGGACGGTTCGAGTATGTGTAACACGAGCGCTCATAAACAAGTAGATCTTTGACTCGCGTGTCTATAAAATGTTGGCCGAGATAAACCTTTTCGAACAAAAAAATAGAGGAATTTTTGATAGGTGAAAGGTGAAAATGATCGTTAAATTCTTAGACGTCAAAAAATGGTAAATAACGGCCTGAGTTATGAGTGCAGGTGTTATTATTTTATAAACAGTCATCGAGCAGAGTCGACAAAGAGGTATCAGATGGACATCTCGAATCGGACCTTTCCCGCGACCCGAAAAAGTTTCATCTTGCACCTGGAGACAAAAGAGAGACCAATGGGGAAGCGAGGAATGGGACGAGGGACCAATCCGAAATGCGAACAGTGGGGGAAAAACTATAAAAATCGGAACTTCAAGGTCGAAGGAGAGTCTCCTCCGGATTAACCCTACAGTGGTGATTAAATTTGTGCTGTGCATCCGCCGATCACCGAGGACGCCGCAACGAACTTCTACTTCGTCCAGATATCTTTCTCGTCCGCCCGAACTGCGACCGAGATCACGAACTTTCGCCGTTCCCAGGAGCACCGAGATTTTGGAATTGTCCATTATCGATGTAAGCATGAATTCGAACAAATAAACGGGTTTTATCTTGTAAAACACTTGT
>NW_019384360.1:551903-601107 GCF_000671375.1 Centruroides sculpturatus | reverse complement strand
GCATTTTGTTCTTCACCTAACATAAAAATATAGCTTTAAATATTTAATGACTTATATTTAAATCATCTTACCTTATAAAAAACTTAGTCAAATAAAACAATTACAGAAATATTAAAATAAATCACTTCGTTAATCACAAAATTGGACGAATATTAAAAGCGAAAACTAAACACGTGCACACCCTGCTCTATGTAAACAGAGAGGTCAGGACTCGTACTGACGTCACTAACTTGCCATTCCTGGCTAACATTGTAGAATAGGGATCTGGCTATCCTTGTAGTATATAGTCCTTGGGTATATACAAAGTATTATGTATAATACAAAATATTTGAATACCAATTTCAAATAGTCGAAAGTCTTGCTGCCAAAGATCATGTAATTTATTCGAGATAGCCAATAAGTATTAAATAGTGGGATTATCGAATAATGCTAATATAATTGTTTCGCACGCGTTTCCGCTAAATATGACACAAGACTTTTTCCCATCATCTCCTTATTTTGATACTTTTCTATAGAAATATTTTTCTGTTTCGAGGTTATCTTTTAGATTCCTTCAATTCCATTTTCGATCTAATTTCCCGGATTTTTTATGTAAAAAAAGAAAAATAAAAGGACACTGCCTTTTTCCTTTCTTATTTTTCTTGGCTAAATTTGGATGAGAAAAGTTTAAATATTTAGTTCCTTCATTTTCCGTTCGGCGTCGCTGCGTTTCCTCCATGCGATGAGAAGCGGAAGTTAGTGGAGTAAATTGCGCGGGAAAAGTCTCGTTGCCGGAGAATGGAAATGTGGTTTTAATAATCTTAACGCCGAAAAAATAACATAAAACTTCCGCGAAAAGTACGGAGATTCATCGTAATTATTGCTTAGTAATTGACGGAAGAGTTAGCGGTAAGAATTTATAAAGTAAATTGCGTGTAGAAGACGTACAAGCCACTTATAGGTGGAATGTTTACGGGTACAATTAAATAAACAAACTGCAAATTTCTGGGTTACTCGTGGGCTCAATTCAATTCAAGCTCGGAATGAGACAGTTGTGACCTTACCAGAGCTGTAGAGCATACCCATAGAAGCAAAAAAGTCAAAGGAACCATACTTGTACAAGTGAACCTTCGCGAGATATAGTCCCCCAAAATTACTTGATGTGTTACATGTTAAACTGTAGCAAAACTAAGCTTTGTTAGACATGCCATTTGTTATATATATATATAATATGTCTAATGTAGTGTTACCACCCAGACAGTCCGGGAATTGACTCACGGTCCGGGTGAACTATTAATTTTCTCCGGGAATTTCAAAGAAATTGTGAAATTACAATGAAACAAAGTTCTTGCAAATATTTTTACAAATTTACACAAAACAGCAAAAGAACTCTCACTCACTTAAACTCATCTGCAATTCTGCCATGTTAGTCTGTTTATGCCGATGTGTGGCACGCAGCAACCTGTCTACCTTTTTTTTTTATGTACGATCATACACGTCTCAAATAGAGCTAAATTATCTGACACTGTAACTGATTTGCATGCACGTTATTCTTTGCATTGTAAAATGACTTTGCGCATGCGTCAGGAACTTCTGTTCGAACAAACCTGACCTCCCGTCCGGGTCAGCGATTTTGAAAAGGTGGCATCACTAGTCTAATGAGTAAATGTGAGGAAATTAAAAGTATAGGATTGTTATTTTGGCATGCCCTATCAAACTGTAGGGATGCAAAGGAACTTGGAACAGAACATATTGTCAATGATAATTCCTGGACATATAGTTCATTTTTCTCTATGAAATTGCAATGCTAGTAGGATGCAATGGTAATGCATGGCAAAGGTGAAGTCTTATCCAAATAATTCTGTTGTATCATAATTCTCTATATTTTTTTTTTATTATTTTTTATATTGAATACTGTTGCTGTTTCTATAGGGGCCTTACAGAGAGATATGTGGCACTAAGTACTGGAATGGCCTCTCACTGGATTTCTGCAGAAGAGACGGTTGCATAGACTGGTTATCGGCCCTCGGGACAAGTACTCCATGTCTGGTGGTGATTAAAGGAAACTTGGAGACTAAAAAACTGGATAATTTTTCTTAATGGTCTGTTAGATCTTTAGCTCAGTAGATGGACTCTTTCTTCCATATACAGAAAGGACCTACAGTTTGTAAAGACAGCGTTAACTGAGTGACAAAATAAGAGATGAATAATAAATTTTTTTTTATTCTTTATTAAAATTGCAGTTTTTTTCTATTGATCTGCTACCTGCTAAATTTAAATAATAATTTTTAATAAACGATTTAAAAGAACAATTTTGTAATTAACAAATATACGTGGGGAGACCAAAATAACCGGATTTTTTGTATAAAAACTTTATTTATTAACTTTTTTACAAAATTTCTTCAGTCACCTTCAAAGTACTCTCTATTAGATGCAATGCACCTGTGAAGTCTTTTTCCCCACTGTTTGAAGCATCTCTGGAACTCTTCAACTTTGATATCATCCAGTGCCCTTAGCGAAGCTGTTTATACCACCTCCACATCATCAAAACGCTTCCCTTTTAGATTTTTCTTCATTCTCAGAAACAGAAAAAAGTCTCACGGGGCTAGGTCTGGTGAATATGGAGGGTGGGGAATGACAGGCCATCCCCAAGAGGCCAAATAGTGGGTCACTTGTAAGGCCCTGTGTGCAGAGGCGTTGTTGTGATAAAAGAACCAGTCACCTGATCGCCAAAGTTCTGGGCGTTTCCTTCGTACATCCTCTCACAGACATCTTAAAACTTTTTTGGCGGATGTCCCCAACACCAGCTATGAAAATGATTTACAATATTTCTTAGTGTATCACATTTATGGTGGTAAATCCATCAGAACCCAAGTACTTCTGGCTACTTTAGTTCTCAACAGATACCCTTAAGCCATCAAAGGACTACGAACCAATCAGTTAACTTGTCCATGTGCAAAGACGGTAGAAGGAAGCTAGATTGCAACAATGCAATCTAGCTTCTATTGATAGTCATGGCAAATGCATGAATTATCAAAAACCGGTGCAACACATCTCAAAAGGAATATGGTGTCTGATGAAATGAGTGAAATGAGTTCAATGCAAGGAATCCACTATTTGACCTCATGAGTACTTCGTAGTAAGCAGGTGTTCATGCATTATTGTGTTTTCCTTTTAAGTTTTTTTAATAAGATCCTTTGCAGTGTTCATATATTGCAGAAGTAGAATAGTTGTGCCAGTCTTAAGCTGAATGTGTGGAGCTGCTGTCACACACACACAGATTTTGTTGAAACTTTATGTTTAGCTGTAATTTTTCTTAGTATTACATTTATAAAATCAAATTTTAATAAATTAATTTTATTTTTCTCTATCAAAAACTTTTATCTACCAGACAATTAGACTGAATCCGCATATGTAGAAATTGCATACATTGACTCCTATAACATGTCTGTTTTCTTCTTTGAATTGTAAAATTTATATTTAAACTTCATTTATTATCCATAAATATCCATAATTAAGCATAATAATCCATAAATATCCATAATTAAGCATAATAAAACAATAAAATGTCAACATTTTTATTATTAGAAATATGGAAGCCTTTCTTAAGAAGCAGAAATCTAAACCCAGCTCGTCCAAAGACGTTCCTTCTCAACCTATTGTAAGAAAATCTGTATTGAAGCCGTGGGTAGAAAAATAGTAAGTAATACATAATTTAATTACTATGTCAATCATACTGTTAATTTTACATCAATCATAAATACTAAACCAAAATAAATCATTTACTACAGTAATTTTAATATTTGCTAATGATTTGTTTAAGTTTAAATTACCAGTCAAAACATTGATAATGGTGTGGTTTCTCTTGTCAGCTGTCTCATCTGACATTAGTAAAATATATTTATTACTGAGATATTTTTTCAATCTCATCGAATTTAATTTCATACAAATAACTAAAATACTTCATCTTGCATAACATTGTAGAAATTGGTGGTGTTTTGTGCATTCGCTTCTTGTGAGATTCAATCTATTTGGAATGATCTGTCTTCTTTAGTGCCTTGTGTAATATGACAGATATGCCCGGTGTCTTTAAAGAATTTGTTGCCATCAGACGAGCCCACTTTGGGTCTTGATTGTTTTGCTGTGGTAGAGTCATGCTTTTCCTTATATTCTCAGTGGTTATTTTGTCTTCGTGTATTGAAGTTGTGTTTTCACTGTGACTGTAACATTGTCTCTGTAAACATTGCACCACAGTGTATTTTGATAGAACTTAAATTCACCAGGATATAGACTTAAGTAGCTTTGAAGGATTTTACTTTTTCAACCTTGTTTACTGGAAAATAGAGAGGTTGCAGCCAACATTTTCATCATGAAAACATGAACTTCAGATATTCAGCACCGCCATTTTGTAAGCCTAGACATTTGACAATATTGTTTGGAATGTCAGTGAAATCATGCTCAACATTCCAAACGCCATTGTCAAATGTCTAGGCTTACAGGATGGCGGTGCTGAACATCTGACGTTCATGTTTTTAAGTTGAAAATGTCAGCTGCAACCTCTCTTTTATATTCTTCTGAGGCAGAGTTGTAGACTGAAATTATCAAATGACAATAGATCAGAGCCTAAAAACTGTTAAATTGTTTGGAAAAAGTGGAATTTTTTCTTTGTTTATTGTCTTAAATGTTACTTTTTCACTAAATTAAGCAAAAAGCAAACTATAAATACTAAATAGAAAATTTTACCGTTGACACCAAGAGGGCCTTTTTATTAATCCCATCATGGATTTGGCCAGGCCCATGACAGAGTGTAGGGTGGTGAGGGATGGATTGGACTTGACATATCTGGGACAGACCAACCCATAAAGTTCCCAAAGCTCAGATTCAATCTCGGGTTTCCCAGAGTGGTAGGCCAACATATTAACTGCTCAGCCATCTCGTACCCATATAAGGTTTAAGTATACTCTTATATAATGTTCTTAATGACAAATTTTTCAGAATATATCCTAATTATAAAGTGGCAACAATTTTATACTTATGTTAATACAATTTATATTTATTGTAAGTAATACTCGTTTTCTCTGCTTCAAAATGTTAATATTTGATATTCTTTACACATGCCTATATTTCAATTCTCTCTCTATTTTTGTCATCGGCAGAAGTGCATTAAATTTCAAATTTATATGTGATGCATATTGCTTTGATTGTCTCAATTCAAGGGTGATCCAAGCAATCGGGAAATGTGAGAAAAGTTACTTCTGATAAATCTAGAATGTGCTAAGTGTAAAATTTTTCCATAGGCTTGATAGTTTTAGTAGGAATTTCGGAAATGCGTGATGGTTGCTGTGGCAACTTGGAAGCCGAGACAAAGTTGTGCCCATTTGATTTGCAAATTTTTTTGGTTTTTTTCTTGATTTTAATACATTTGACTCAACTTCCTATGCAAATTTTGAACTAATGACGAACAATTTCAACTTATTCCTGAAGATTATTTTAAAAATCACTAAAATGGCTTAATAAATTGTTTTAAATTTCTTAGCTTTTACTAAAATTACATCTAAAATGTTATAAAATGTATTATTGTAAATAGTTCTTTGTGAAAGATAGAAAGTTTATGGTAATGATGTGTTTAACTACAATTATTGATTATTTAGTCGCCCCAGGACAGTGGATGAAGTTGCATATCAAGATGAAGTTGTGGCCGTACTCAAAAAGATTCTAACAGGAGCAGATGTGAGTTTTAAAAAGTGTATTTTTTATTTTGTATCTTAAAATTAATAAAATTTCTGTTATAGTTATATACAGATTAAAGATCTGAAAACACACTTGATGCCAAACTGCATAAAATGAGTCCAAATACACTGTCTTTTGGCATTATAAACACTAAATATAAAAACATATTACCACTGGGATATTTAAGTTTCTTTACTAAATGTTTGTTGGCTCTATTTATGAGCCCTTGTCAGGTAAACACAATTTACTTGACGAGGGTGTAAACAGAGTTTCAAACAGTAACATAATATATAAAAATCAAAATTAGAAATTTGCAAATAGTTCTGAAACAGTTTGATAGCTGCTACCAGCATGCATCTCCACTAAAAGATTTGCATGTTTGACAATGGAATGTTTGTTTTTGTCGAGTGAATGCCAGTCTATGCTATGTTTGTGAACTGTTCACATGCTATAGTAGAAAGGTTCTTAAACTTCATCTGTATACAATTTAATAAAAATATTTGTAGAATGCTTTTAGTGAAACTTGACATGACATCATGTTGTCTAGCAATTTGTAAAATGCATTAAATACAAAATTAGTATTCAAATAAACGTTAGCAGTTTTTTGTAAATGTTACTGCCACATCTTTTGCTATTTGTATTTAATTTACGTATGATAGGAACATTTATAGGATGGCACGCGTTGACAATGTGTATCTTGAATATTTTCAACATAATACAGCCATTGTATAATATTTCTTTATATGGTGTTACTTGAAAACTACACACACTTGTGTAATAATATTTTATATTTCTTGAAGCTGTACATTTTTTAAAATTTATTTCACTTTTCTCTTTCTTTAGTTACCAAATTTATTATTTTATGGCCCACCAGGTACAGGAAAAACATCAACGATTTTAGCATTAGCTCATGAAATGTTTGGGTAAGTAACATATTTCTTTTTTGTATTATCTGGCAAAATTATATCCTATTCTTGAAAAATGAAATTTATAAGTTTATAAAATTATTAAATTTTTCAGTTATGATAGAGAAGAAATTTAAAAGAAAGAAAAATACTGAAACAAATACTTTTTCCTAATGTTCATTTACCTCATACAAAACCATAGGGTATTTCAAAATGAATGTATCATTTTAAATTACTGTAATTATGTTAATTATTATCTGAGAAGTATGCGCTGTACATCAATTGATAGAGTAACCATACAAATTTCATCTTCCATTTGCATTCAGATATCTTGTCTCCTACTGTCTCTAGGATGCGCCATAAACAAAACTGGCAAATACACAGCAAAGAAGTGTATTCTGCAGTTTGCAAAGTTGGAATCACTCTCATTGTGCAACAGGAATAATCTGGAGGAGCCATAGAATTGTGTCCACTGAGGGCAGAGTGACTAAAAATATACTATAGCAACTATAGGAAGAATATGAATATGTGATATGCATACTGTGTGAACAATGTGCACTTTGAGAAATTGTATTGGGCAAATGTTATGCTTGAACAGTTTTCCGGTGTTTTAATGTATGTTATGACATTCTTAGATAATAATGAACATGATTACAATAATATAAAATGGTAGCTTTTTTTTTAAGACCCTGTATTTTAATCATTTCCAACCTATGGACTCCAAATAGGTCTTTTCATCTCCATTATTGTTAGGCTTATAATAAAGTGGTCAAGTAGTGAAAAACAATCTAACATTTAAGTCCAATTGCTTGTGAAGACTTGAAATTCAATTCATACGAAGTCAAATGTAAGAATTCAACTTGGGTTTGAATGTGAATCCTTGTTGCAAGCCAATATCCTGCTATTCTTAGATCTTCTAACCGTCAATACAAATCATGTTTTGGTCTTTTTTTATGAACTGCTGCATAAGAATCTTGTAAGAATTGCAAAATTTTTAAACTATTTTTCAATTATAAGTTGCAAAATAGTTGAAATAAATGAAAATGTTGCAAATGTTTTTATTCCGATGTAAACATGAAAATATTCGGGATCGCCCACGCAGGTCAATGAGGTCAACACTAATATTTTCGGGAAGAACGTAGGACAGGTTAATTAATTAAAAGGGGTGTACCAGCAGTCTATGTCATTCTGTATATGTTATTGTTAGATTGTTATTTTAATTGAAGAACAAAATACATCTAGAGTATTTTAAAATAAATTTTATACAATATCTAACACACACAAGAAATCAGTATATCTGTGTTCATAAAATAATAAATTATTTATATATTTTTTTTACAGTGATATGTATCGCGACAGAATCCTGGAATTAAATGCTTCCGATGAACGTGGAATCCAAGTAATTAGAGATAAAGTTAAAAGTTTTTCGCAGAGAACAGCCAGTGGCGTTCGACCGGAGTGAGTAATTATTTACGAAATTAGTTTTTAGACGTATAATAAGCTGCATATAAATATAGTTAAAATAAGTTTAAATTAATTTTAAAGTGTTTTGCTAAACTTAAATACCTCAAATGATAAAAATTATAGACGGTGTTTGAGAAAGATCTACATTATTATTAAATTTCCTTAAACTAATTTGTCAAAATGCAATGTGTGATTAAAAAAATTAATTCAAGATGTTTTTTTCTTATTACAAAAATTAATACAAAAGCTAAAGTTGTTTTGCATGCATTTGATAAACCTCAACTTGTGCTCCTTTAGTTACAAGAAGAATGTGTGATCAATAACTGATTTCTACCTGGTATTGTATAGCATTTCCTATGCAACATTGGAGATTGTAATGGTTATCCTGTCTTTCAAAACAATAACATTAGGAACTTGTGTTTGATACACAATGTCTTTCGCATATTCCCACAAAAGAAATTCAGTGGGGTTGTTGGGTGATTGAGGAACCCAGTGTATTTGTCTCCCATAGCCAATCCATCACCCAGGGGAAACAATATGTCAAGCAAATCATATAGGCATTACAAAACTTTTTGAGTTAATCTTTCTTTCACTACAAACTGCACTTCAATAGACCACTTTTTTTTTTTTTATGAAATTTTATAATGTAAATTTTTCTTGGACGTATATGTGTTGAGATCTATACATGAATTTCAGAGTTTGGTGATGACAGTATTGTCTTACATTTAATAGTTCAGATACTGAAGGTTTCTCCATTAAATATTTAGAGGAAGTTCCATTCATGAATCTCTTGACTCAGTTTTTCTGAATAATAATCTGAATCTGGAGAAATTATATTGTAGTAGAGGGCTTTGACACCTCTCACTGACTCCATGGACTTTGTTCCTTAATCCCAATATAGACTATTTGTAACAAAAATTTTGTGACAATTCATTGATTCCTGGTGCTACCATTTCTATTTTTATTTCCTTTTTTGTGTATAGTGTATCATATGCATTATATACATAGATAAAAGGGAAGCAGGATGTTTATAGATAAGCTATGTATGCAGAGTTGTCTATTAATATAGATGAGAGAGGTCAAATTTTGATTTTCTACCAGAAGGGTACCACGCGTAACCCCTACTCCATTGCGCAATGATTTTGAAATGATTCGTGGCCCTCTACAAGTGACATGGGATTTTGTCTCCAGCAGATACTAGCTGTTTTGTGTGATTCAGGCTGCAGCTTGGCACATGCTCACCAATTCAGGAAGGCCATGCAACATATGGGTATATATACTGCTTGCTCCATGGCTTTGTTCACTTATTTAGAAATCTTGTGACAATTTATCAGTTTCAGTGCCACCATTTCTTTCTTATTTTGTGATCGAAAAAAGTGTCGCAATAATTTTAAACCAATATTTTATATACATTTAGTGGATATCTCGTCTTCTTTCCTGTTCTGTGACGTAAATGTAGAAAAAAATCAAACACATATATGTTTGCATATTATATTCTATAGTACATGTTCATTTATTTCTCTTTTATCCAAGTTTATCTTTAAGATTTCTGGTATTCATCAACAGGATGTTATCAGCTGAAACACATCTAGTTGATTGAAAGATTTCATTTTTATTTGATTTGATGCTATTTTATAATTAATTATAATTTTCTTTGGAAGTTGGCATTGCTAATTTTCAAGGGAACCATTTATTCAAACTCAGTTTCATCCAATAAAAGTAAAGTTCTTAAATTCCACTTTAATCTCGTCAAATGAATTGACAATTCAGATTTACTAAATGCTTTTTATTATTTTCTCGTAAAAAATATATAATATAACGATCAAAAATTATTGTGACATCGTTACAATGCCGGGCTACAACTTTTAATCATATTTTTAATCTATTTGATTTAAAATATATGCTCTCGANACAATTCAGATTTACTAAATGCTTTTTATTATTGTTCTCAATATATTAAATTAATAAATATTATTTTTTTAACAGTGGTAAACCTTGCCCAGCATTTAAAATTATAATTCTTGACGAAGCAGATGCCATGACCACCAGTGCACAGGTTAATTTAATTTTATGCTACATATTAATTTGTATTACATTCTGAAATCTTTGTGTACTTTAAGAAAAATATTGGTATGTATCATTATCAAAATATATCTTTGAGTTATTTATATTAGTAAGGATAAGGATACATTTTGACAAATTTCTAATTCTTAAGTTATTTAAAAATACAGTGTGTCTCACTCAGGACTGACTCTTTATGTTTACCTGTTCCACAGTTATTTACAATTTTAAAGTCAAGCTATAAAAAGCTGAATATATCTTATTTAATGTCAAACAAATTCACATTACAAAAGGTGTTGATGTTGAAAGTGCCTATCTAACAGGCACAGTCGTCTGGACTCCTTTTACATGCATCTAACACCTAAAAGGGTTAGTTTCACATAAGTCCTATCAGGAGACACCCCTTTAACAGATTACCCATGCATTGTATTGTCATATTCCATCGATTCAATCCGAAAATCTTAAAGCATATTTCATTTGAATTGATTTGATAAAGTTTGTTATTTTTTACATATTTCCTGACAACATACTGTAAATTGCGATATGCAAATCCACTTTTTAAGACCAAAAAATCTGATATACAAGTGATAGAAATAACATATACTGCATCCATATTTTAGTTCTAGTTTACTATACACTTGTAATAAGTCTTATAAGCCTAAATTAGAATTTTGAACTAAAAATTCCAGTCAACTTATACATTAGTCTGTGCTATCCGTGTGGTAGATGACACAGACATGAGAACCTGAATATCTTGGAGAAATTGTATAAAGCAGCATTTGCAAAAATATATTCTATGAAGTGTAATAACAAACTGATCAGGATTGAAGATCAGAATGCATTTATGAGAAAAATAAAGAGAACAATGTAAAGTAATGGTTTTAAAGGCTTAAAATCGGTTTTAATAAAAAACAAAAGAATAACTATTTAAGAAATTTATATATTTTTAATATAATTCTAATAAAATTACATGCTGCATCCAATGCATTAAGTGTGTTGCATTCATGATACCGCATTGAATTCAAACAAAACTTATGAGACAGTGTTGCTAACCTTAAAACTGATTCACTGTATTTTTTGTTATCTATAAATAACTTAAGAGACTGAATGGAAAAATATTCTTTATTCCATATTAAATGTTACATCTGCCAAAAGAATTATAAAATGCAACAATTGAATATTGTGTTTAATTAATATTTCACTTTATTTCATTTTTAATTGATTGAAATAAGATTTTTTTAAATAAATTTTAGGCAGCATTAAGAAGAACCATGGAAAAAGAATCAAAGTCAACTCGTTTCTGTCTGTTGTGTAATTATATTAGCAGGTAAACACAGTTTATTTCTTTTTACATATCTCCGTATTTTCAGTTTTTCATTCTAAACTCTTTCCCGTGAGCATGGAGATCCTTTTCTTTTATACTCATTGTGGACTTGGCTGAATCCATGGCAGAGACAAGCCAGACGATGAGGCACAGGGCCCGACATATTTGTTGGAAAATCCTTTTGTAATTTTAATTAAAATTAATAAATTGATGCAAACAAAACAACTAAAAAAATTATTTAAATAACATTTTTAAAAATTATTCTGTTACTCAATGCTCTTTAGTCTTTAATATTTGCATAAGTAAATTTTAAAAATGCTGCGATGATTTAAATTTGTATGTTAGCCAAATAATTCAACATCTACAAGTCAGATTTTTGATAATTTAGGGTACAGTTGTAGAATTAAACATGTTAAACAAATTACTAACAAAATGGTCATGAAGTATTATTTTACTTGATGCTCATGTTTTTCGTCTACAGTGTTTTAAACAAAATTTATGAGGGAGAGTTAGGAAATGTCATTATCATTATTGATATTGACTTTGCTCAGTTGTATAAATTGAATTAAAAGACAATATGACAAATAATTCCTCACACGAAGAAATCTGAGAGCATTTCAGATAGAATTACACCAGCAACATTTGCAACTTGCTTTTTCATTTCAATCGGACAGTTTCTTGCTATTTGCAGAGATTAATAATCAGTAGAGATAATTGCTACTGAAAATGCCATTTAAAATAACATGTGTACAGCTTCGACTTAATAGAAACAACCATTTCAACCAATCAGTTGACAAATGTTGACAAGTATGAGAGTAACGATGACATCCTTATCATTTAACTCATTTGATTTTACAAACATACTTCAAGTTAAATATTTGGATTAAAAGTGGTGATTTAATTGGCTACATTTATTAAAAAATCAAACTATGTAATTTGACTTAATTAGTTTAATTAAAGCCCAAAAATATCTCACCTCATATATGTTTGGTTGTTTTGCTATCTAGTAAAAATTTACATGTTTCAGAACCCCACCATACAAGAACATTAAACATCAATAGGCCACTTGTTGCCATAAAAATTACTGCACCATAGAGGAGTTGTCAGAATTGAACAAAACTATATGTGTTTAATACTTAATTTATCTACAAGGACCTAATTTTATTACTAGGACTTATTATACTGGTGACTTTGTTCTGCAATTTAAGAAGACATATATGAGAAAAAACAGTCTTTATTTTTCACCTGAATACACGTTACATGATATCATCGTGTTTCGGACCTGTTGGTCCCTCATCAGCAGGTTTACGACCAACAATTTCTAAAACAAATATAAAATTACTACAAAATTTATAAAATTTCCGACAATAAAATAATAAAAGACAAAATAAAACTTATAGTTTTTTGATTTTTAAATACATCAACATTCAAAAGCATAAGTAGCACAAATCCAATCATACCTCTAATATTCCTGTATACAATAACAATAGCTATAAGTTACATTCATAATAGATGGTTTAAAACATTTTTAAAACTTACATCATCGTTCTTCTATCATTACTTGGACATTATCTTATCACGAGATTATTTGTCCTTTTATACTAACACCCCTCATTACCTCTGTCAATGATTCTGTTCCACAATTGGTGTATTTCCCTTCCTAAATTGTTGTTCATTCTATTCATTTGTTTTGCTATGTGGATATGTTAATATAATTAAATCATAAAATTATTTCTTTCTTTTTTCTTTATTTTTATAGTGTTCAAATCTGTTTTGCATCCATTTGTATTACAATGTTCTGCTACTGCTGAATTTGTGTAATTACTTTTGATGGCACAAATATGTTCTTTTATATGTATTTTAAATTTTCTTTTTGTTTCTCCAATATAAGTTTTCTTTTGTTCACAACTGCAATCAAATATACTACACCTTTTTATTCTGTTATCTCATATTTTTTATCATTTCTATAATAAAGATATTTTTTAGTTGAATTTATTTTTTTGGGTATTAAATTTATTTTACTTTCTATTACTTTTTAATTCTCTCAAGTAATTTTGGTATATACATTAATTTTACAAATTGTTTTCTCTATCAAATTGTTTCAGCTGTTCATCATTTTCTAATTTTTGTATCCATTTTTGTAATAATATTTTTATAATTGATTACTTTAGGAATCTGCATAGGTTTTACATATTTTTTATATATTAATTTATCTTCTTTTCTTTCTATTGTTATATCTAAATAATACTATTCTGTCTTTCTGTTTCAACCTCAAATTTGATATTTTCTTTTATGTGGTTAGCTTGTTCTAATATTAAATTCTCATTTGTTTTTCTTTGGTCAAATATTATAAAACAGTCATCACAGTTACACCATACCTGGTGTAAAATTCAATACCTTGTATATTACTAATTTGTTCATCTATCTGTATCATGAATATTTCTGCCAGCTTTGGACCTATGCAAGTTTCCATAGGTATTCCATCTGTTTGGGTGTAGAATTTATCATCAAACTGGAAATAATTGTTTTCAATAATTAATAAGCATAATTTAATTAACCATTCTGATGCATCTATTTTTGATAACTTATTATACTTATTATACTGGTGACTTTGTTCTGCAAAGTTACCAGTATAATAAGTTGTAGTAGTAAAATTAGGTCCTTATAGACAAATTAAGTACTAAACATAAGATAAGGACAACAGAATATAATTTGAAACTATACATGTATGACATGTATGGTTCGGAAACAAAGTTTTAAATCATGAATGTATTCCAGAGTGCAAAATATGCTCTGGAAGATGCATCTTGGAATGTAACATTATGCTATAACCTTTTTTTTTCACATTTAATGAATTCATTAGAGGTAGTCAGAGTTGCCTTCCAATATACATAATCAAGTTATAATGATTTATTTTTACATTTAAATGATTATGCTAATAGTAATGACCATTCACATCCAAACTTTGATATAAATCCAAAGCTATTTTAAAATTTTACCAATTAATTACTTTAAATTATAAATAAAAACCAACTTTCCAATTACTAAATGAGTTTTCTGTACCAATATATTTTTAATGTGATTTAGCATACTGTTATATAATTCAGATTTCATTCAGAGCATCCCTAATTTAATTTTAATGTTAATTATAAATAATATAATTATGCTGTATTATATCAATATTTGGTTTGGTCAAAAAGAAACTGGAATTTTGTTAAAAATAAAGTATTCATGCTTGAAAAACTGAATTTGGCACGTATGTAGGAGCATTGGCTATTAATATTTTGCATATGTTGGCAGCACTTCTGCTACGTGGCAGCGCAGGCATGCTATTGTAGAAAATGGTGCCTAGTGTGAGGCAGGATGCTTTTTGGTCATTGAATATATGGCATTAGAGAAAGTCAAATCTAGTGAAGTTCATTGTCGATTGGTAGCTTTTTTTGACAAGAATGTGTTGTCAAAGACACAAGTCTTCAAATGAGCCAAGAGGTTTCAAACAGGATGACAATCGGTACCGGACAACTCGGTGTTGGAAGACTAAAGCCAACCATCGTTAACACTAACATTTCTGCTGCAAATACCTTGATGTAGAGTAGCCAGTCCATCGGTGTCAACAAACTTGTCGACAGTTTACAAATTTGCCATGGCTCTGCATATTCAATAATGAAATTCAATAATGCTTAACTATAGAAAAATGCATGTAAACAAGTACCTAAACTTTTTGCTGAGCACCAAAAAGGAGAGTGAATGGTAATGTCCCTCCAACATCTGTAGCATTATTTTATCATAGAGAGGCCTCCTTGGACCTAATTGTGACTGTGGGTGAAACTGTGTGTGTCCCATTCTAAGCAGTGAACCAGAGTGGAAACATACTGGAACCCCAGGAAGCAAGAGGCAGAGTGACTACTTTTCAGCCAAAGCCCATGATGATGATGATGATGATGATGATTTTTGTCCATCAAAGTCCACTTCTTTGCAAAGCAATCTCATCTTTCTCCATGTTACAAGATCTGGAAAAACCAACTGTACAAGGCCAAAATGCCAGGACTCCTAAATGAAGGCATAATTTTAAGACAACTCTAGACCTCATATGACCAAACACACCTTAATGATTATGAGTATGAAAGTACCTTGATGATTATGAGACAGAATGTCCTCGAACATCCACCAGGCAACTCTAATTTGTCACCCTGCGACCACCATATCTTTGTGGGAACCTTTAAATCAGACGACGACACACAAGACAGAGTCATGGAGTGGATTTGCAAACAGTTAAGCCATTTTTACAAGGAAATAAAAAATTTTGTTCAGTGGTAGGATACTTGCTTTAAATACTGTAGAGTGGAATATTTTTAAAAATATTAAATGATATGCTTAAAAAAAGTAATTCTGGTTTCATTTTGACTGAACAAAGTATTGCATTATATTGTATAATTGTACAGTACATAGCAATAATACGATTTGATTTTTTGAATGAATTTGCATGTAATTTTTTTTTAATCAGGATAATTGAACCTTTGACTTCAAGATGTTCAAAATTCCGTTTCAAGCCGCTGCATAAAGATATATTAATAAGCCAGTTAAGGAAGATATGTGCAAGCGAAGATGTTAAAATGTCAGATAAAGTAAAATACTTTTTAATTTGTTAGTTTTATAACGATTTTTTGTTCTTATTCACTATATATTTTTTTCAATTATATTGAAATTGTGCATGGATACAAGCTGCTTGATGACAGATACAAATGATGGAGTCCCTCCCATAAAACTATAATGGAGATGAAAAATTCATAGCTGCCCGTATCTTTTCAATGTTTAGATACACATTTGTTTAGATCTAGACCAGGTGTCGGCAACCTTTTGGCAGTGTTGTGCCAAACCTAATTTATACTAGGTGCTGACATGATTCTACCAATTTTGTTATATATACAGTATTGTGACTCTCCAGTCACAATACTGTATATATACTCTTTGGTGCCTTGTCAAGACTGACACCATCATGTCTTGGTTGACACAGAAGCCATGACAGCAAGTTTAGTTTGTGTTTTAAAGTAGGTCACATGAGCAGCCGCGTGAGTAAGCGATTGGATTCTGGGTGGAGACAAAAAGACAACCCAACAGAAGTAAAGTACTCAGACACTAAAGTTAACAACTAAATAACCGTTTAATTTCAATGAAAAGAAGTACATGATACAATATATCAACTTAACCTATCTATCCAGCGGTCACAAAAGAGAGAGTTCACATGAGATTCATGCAAGGATAAATACCTTGTAGAGGATGGAGATCTGATGCATGCTGGTTGGGTCGAAAGGAAGAAAGTTCTAGATGACAGTTCTTATTCTGGGTTTACAATTGATAATATGGCCATAGGTGAGAAGGATGATGTACCTGTAGAGATAATTAGAACAATATACCTGAACGTATAATAAAATGATGTATCCGAACTTTGAGGTACAGGAAAAACGAGTGACCCAGTTGAGGGACTGGCGATGACTACTTGACTGCCTGTTTGGTATTATATTAAAATGATGAAATCAGGACTGCAGATCAGAAGGTCACATGAAAGCATCTTTATCAACACTGGGAACTTAAAAGAGGATATATTCCCAGATGTGAAAGTTGACAGATACTTGACAAAGTTGATGTTATGACGTTAAATTGTATATATTGAGGTCCAGATTCCCACAGTATTATCAAAATTGGTCCAGTTATAATGAACATGAAAAATATATAATTTTGAAGTTAAGTTAATTAAACTATGTTCTTACATATGAAGTGCATGCATAACACACAGATGGCAATACGGAGCGTAAACACATGCACTGTAATATAAATATAGAAGCAAGAGATTTGTTTTTAATGTAGCATGTCCTACACTGAACTATGGCTTCCATTTAAATGTGTAATTAATAATTAAAGTATAATTTGTACTACATTTCTATTCAGTCAGAGTGCCACTGAAAATCATCCTGCGTGCCACAGATTGCTGACCCTAATCTAGACTGTACCATATAGATCTACGTACATACACTACAGGCTTACTACAATGGATCATTGGGTTTTGAAGTCCCATAATTTCCAAAATATCATGCTGGGTTGTCCATGTCAGACATGAAATGAAAGAGAAACACTCCAAATTTGAAGCACGAATGTGAAAATGTCTCCCACACCATACTGGATCAGACATTGATAACTTCATGGCATGTAGATGTTCTCCCAAATCTCCAGACCTCACACAGTGTAATTTTTTTGAGGTATGCAAAGGACACCATTTGTGCCATCATCACCCACATCTTTGGCAGATCTCCAGAACCACATTACTGCTGTAATGATGACCAAGGGCAAACTGGACTACCGTTGGATGTGTGTCGTGTTACCAAAGGAACACACAAGAACATCTGTTAAGCCTATAACATCACAAACTTAGAGTTTCTACTTTTTTTTATGTATCATTTGTTTGTATTGTCAGAAATAGTTGCTTGAAATCCAATGATTTATTTAATAACCTTGTAGGATGTCTGCTTGGAATGTATATCTGTCATCAAGAGGCATGAATCTGTATGTATATATATATAAGAAATGAGCATTTGACAAACAAATATTTGTCTATAAATAGCCATTACTAAATTTTCTTGACATAATTCTACATTTAAATTTTACTTACTGCAGTTTAGAACTAGAGGTAGGTGACATCATCTGATAAATTGACAAATGTTTGTATAAAACAGAATGTAGAGCAGGTGTGGCCAAACTTTTATCCCTTAGGGGCTACTTTTTTGGTAAAATATAGTTTGTGGGCGACTATGAATATGGGCAAACAATTTTAGGATTTTTATATGCGCATGCGTTAACATTCATTTGCATTGTTCATCGGGATAAATACAAACAGTATGGGTATGTTGCACAGACAGTCTATTATTGTAAGAATTATCGAATTAAGATTTTTAAACATTAATTTAAATGAAAGCAAATTGTTCAACTTTAGCTTCGCAGGCTACTTTCAAAACCTTTGCAGTCGACCGCGGCCTGTGTTGGCCATCCCTAATGTAGAGTATACAAGGAAATACAGACATTGTTTTGTTTTCATATAATAAGCAAAACTGCTTAATTTGCATTTCTCATAATCGTATTTAGGTTATGGAAGAACTCATTAAAATTTCCGAAGGTGATTTAAGAAAAGCCATTACCCTACTGCAGAGTGCTCACAGGTTAAAAGGACAGAATGACATCACATTGGAAGATATTGGAGAAATTGCAGGGGTAAATGTATTTTCGTAATTGTCATGTAGTTAATTTTGTGATTAATGTATTAAATAAACATTGCCTTGTTATAAATCTTAGACCGTCCCGACCAAGTTACTCGACGGTCTATACGACGCATGTTTGACGGATTCGTATGAAAAACTGGAATCATATATTATGGTTTGTTATACATTATTTTGTTAAATAATGCATAATTACAGCTCATTACAGACAGGAATATTTTTATCTTTTGCAGGATATAATTTATGAAGGATATTCAGTCATTCAGTTAATCGGTCAACTACACGACTACATTCTCTTTCATAAAGACTTAAATGGAAATCAAAAATCCGAGATCATCGAAAAACTCGCAGTGAGTTAAAACCATTTTTTTTTTTTTTGTAAAAGCTTTTGTTATAAAAAAATTATTTATCAATAATACAACAAATTTTAAAGATTTCAGAACATTGTCTTCTGGAAGGTGCAGACGAATTTCTTCAATTGATGGACGTGTGTACAGTCGTAATGCAACAATTATGCCATCCGAGTTAAACCGTAAGATATTACTGTATTTGTATATTAAGATATGGCATTTATTTTGTATGCGAAATTTATAACAGAATGATTAATAAAGATTTACAATTTTTTAATTGCTTTGCTTTTCTTCTGAACCATTGTGCAAGGTTATGGGGCACAATTATCTGTCCTTTTCTTTCACCATTACCTTGCCATCAGCTAATAGTGGAAGAAACAGAAAACTTTCAGCAAAGTATGATGATTTCGTTATGTATTAAAACTCGCGACAGTGTGACGAGAGTGAATTCTGTGAACAGGGAGGAAGATGTTCAGAATATTACTACACATAAATCAGCTAAAATTGATTATAACCTAATTGTTATTTTATTGCACTTAATAATAGAAAAATTTGTTTTGTTTAAACTTCAAGTTCTGATATCAGAAATACAGACTTTCCATTTGTCATGTTTTCCACATAGCATTTAATCATTTTTAATTTATATCATTAAATTATTATATGTAAAGTTTAAATATATGTAGATATGGCTGAGTGTTAAGAAGCATATGCAGAACACAGTTTAAGAAAGAATATGAGGAACTTCTTATGATATATAATGATGTATATTTTAATACAATACACAAAAAGAACTTTACAAACGAAGAACACTAAACAAATTATCTTAATACTGTACTAATTATTGAACAAATATCATCTTTAAGCTGACACGTCGTTCACGCTACGTCTTGATTCTAACGGTTCGTCCTTTTTCCCGCCTGCACACGACATCAGACTCTACCAAATCATGACAACGTGGGGAACGGGCACCACATTCAGCCGTCCTGGATTCGTCTGGACCTCCAGCGACACTGAAATACAAAAAAAAAAAAAAAAAAAAAAAAAAAAAAAAAAACAAAAAAAACAAAACTGCAAAAAATAAGTCTCTGAAAAGTAAAGGTCAAATGTCTGTCTTCTTGGAAAATGGATAAGAACAATTTTCGTCTTAAAACTCATTACGTCTTCTTTAAACAGTTCTTTTGTCTTTAAAATGTCGTTTGTTGTCTCCTCCCCTTCTCTCTCTTTTTTTTCTCCCCCTTTTTTTTTGGCATCTTTTTCTTATCTTCTTCAAATTTGTCTTAACCTTGGTCCTCTCACTAGCACTCTGGAATACCATTCCATGGTTTCAGAAATTCAGAACATGTTGTTGTTCCATTTGGTCCTTCGTGGTCTCCTTCCTTGATTACGTCATGTGTGTTTCCTCCTTTAACTTTCACAATTTTATAGGGTCCAAGATACTTTGGTTTTAGTTTCAATTGTGGTCCAAATTGGGTCCTTTTGATGGCCACCAAGTCATTAACTCTATAAGGTCTAGCTTTTCTTCTTAAATTGTACGTCTTCCTGTTTTCCTCTTGTATTCTAAAAATCTGTTGCTTTGCGTGCTTTCTAAGTTCTTCTCTCTGAGCTCCAAAGTTTGCTTGAAATTCAACTTCGATCATTTCTCTAAGCTTTCCCGTCCATTTACATTCATCTTCATCCCAAAAAGTAGCTCAAAAGGGGTAGAATCTATGCTATGTTGATAAGTAGAATTAATCACTCGCTGCAGTTCATTTGTATATTTGTACCACTGAGCTGGATTATTTATTGATAGCTTCGAAAGAATTGATATAATGGTCTGGTTTATACCCATTTTCTCTAGGTAGGCCAGTAGTTACTAAATGATGTTTAATGTTCTCCTTAGAGCAATAGTCAGTAAACTCACTAGAGGTAAATGTACTCTATCGAATATAATTTGAGAGGGGTTCCCAAATACAGTCTTTTGGATCTCTAATTTTGCAATAGTTTTGGCAGATGTAGTGGTTTTCGTAGGATAAATCCACACAAATTTGGTAAATGCGTCAATTATTGCCAGAATGTACTTATAATTTTTATGTGTACTTTCCAATGGTCCAAGGTGATCAATATGATAAGTTTTTAATGGAATATCTTCTTTATGAAGTGGGTGTAAAAGTCCTTCCTTCTTTCCCTTATGATTCACTAGTAGACAACGAACACAATTGGCTACAATTTTCTCTACTTTTTGTCTAAGCTTGGGGATAAAATAATATTCTCCGATGTTTTTCTCAGTATATTTAATTCCTATATGTCCCTTTTCATAGGCCTCTCTTATAATCTCTATCTGCATACTTTCAGGTACAACAATTAATTCTTTACCGTCCACAAATTTATATAAGATTCCTTGTCTCTCATAATAATCTTCATAGTTAGGAATTTTTAATAATTCTATAATTGCTTTTGTTTCAGTATCTTTATCCTGGGCTGATTTTAACTTTGGTACAATATTGCTAACAGAAATACAAAGCACATTTATGAGGGATCTGCTAAGGGCGTCGACATGAGCTATCTTAGTACCGGAACGATGCTCAATAACATAATTGAACTCTTGTAGGAGCAAAACCCAACGAGCTATGCGGGTAGACAAATCTCTTTTCGCCAGAGTCCTTTCAAATGCAGAACAATTGGTGACTATTTTAAATGGAATTCCCAATAGATATACACGAAATTTCTTTAAAAGCTTCTATTATAGCAAGAGCTTTGAGTTCATAGCTCGAATATTTCTTTTCGGTGTCTGTTGTCTTTCTACTCATGTAATAGGTAGGGTGAAATTTATTATCATTTGGAGATTTTTGCATTAAAATTGCTCCATACTCCTCTAAGCTTGCGTCCATGTGTAATTTGGTTTCATAATTAGGACTGCATATTCCCAAGACTGGCTTCTCAGCTAACAGCATCTTAAGTTGATTAAAAGAATTTCTCTCCTCTTCACCAAATTTAAATTCATGGCTTTTTTTAAAAGGTCACTCAACGGCTTAGCAATAATGGAATAGTTTGGAATAAACTTCCTGAAGTATCCACTAAGTCCTAAAAAGCTTTGAATTTGCCTTAAGTTGGTTGGTTCTGGAAAATTAAGGACAGCCGTACTTTTTAAAGTAGATGGGAAAATTTTGCCTTCTTCCACTATGTGACCCAAAAATTCAATTCTCTTTTTCAAAAAAATGAGATTTCTTAAAGTTTATCTCTAGTCTGTAATCACTGGCAAGTTCTAAGACCCTTTCAAGTCGTGTGATTCCTTCTTCAAGAGAGGAAGACAAAATAATGATGTCATCCATATAGAATAATACAATACAATCATTAATCAGTCAGAAAATGGTGTTAATATACCTTTGGAATACAGCAGGAGAGTTGCAAAATCCAAAGAGGACCTTAAGGAACTGGTATTGTCCTTCACGTGTCACGAATGAAGTATACTTCCTACTATCTTTACTTACATTGACATGGAAAAATCCATTTTTGAGATCAATTGTGCTAAAAACCTGTGATCCCTGTAGTCTGTCTAAGATGTCTTCGATTAATGGGAGGGGAAATCTGTCCTTTACGATTACTTTGTTCAATTTTCTGTAATCTATGCATACACGGGGTGTTACGTTCTTTTTCTTTATGATTACAACAGGACTACAATATTCTGAAGAACTTGGCTCTATTATTCCTTGCATTAACCATTCAGCGACTTGAGCCTCGACAATCTTTTTCTCAAAAAATGGCAATGTACGTGGCTGATGAAATATCGGTTCATGATTTTTAACCAAAATATTCAGTTCTACATTTGTTCTCTTAACTTCATGTGGGACATAATCCAAAACCAAATGTTGCACCTTACTTTTAAAAATATTAGGAACTTCTGGTTCAATGTTCGCTTCAACTTCGTACATAATAGTTAAATCGATTGGCAAAATAGACAAACAGTTTATATTCTTAGCACATCAAGTTTTATTTCTTATTGTGATACCACTTTCATTAATAGTTGTCTCACCCTGCATTAAAACATTAAGGCCTATGATGGCGTCATAAATCATTACATCATTTGCTACTACACACACATCAGTGTGACACTTAAAATCGTCAATTTGAATATTTTCTGTAAAACAGCCCAATGGATCAACTACTGATTTTCCAAATCCATTCAAAGTAGAATTAATTGGGGATAACCTCCTAAGGGTGCGACTATGCAGACGTGAATTTAGTAGCGAGCGAGCGGTTGCAAGCGATATAGTTCTCACAAAGGAAAACCATGCACAAGTGAGAAATATCGCTGGCGAGAGCAAATTTCTGGTTCGCACACATATATGACAGGGTTTGATATTTCTCGTGTCTCGCCAGTTCTCGCTGAACAGTGCGCATGCGCCTTCGAAAAGAAGTACAAAATGGCTTCTTCCAGTGACCAACACAGCGGACCAGCTATAAAAGAAAAATTAATAAGTAATGTGTATTTACACCCAGAAATATGGGATAAACGTCTTCCCGATCACAGGAATCGAAACATCATACACACAAAATGGAATGAAATAGCGGAAGAGACTCAATTAGACGGTAAGTTTCTGTTTAGTAATAAGCTTATTTTATACCAGAAACACTCGCACATAAAAAAAAAAATAGAGAATAAAGATTCTGTAGCGTGTTTAATCTGTTTAATATATGCTCAGAATTACTTTGTTATATCGTGTCGTCGGATATACCGTGCTTTTCTTTATATTTGAACATGTGCTATATAACTAGAAGCTCTTGTATTTAATGTTGAAATATAAAATTGATAATTTATTTGAGTTAAATTATACAGTAGTTGTTAATAAATTAGTTTTTACGTTTGCAGTATCCAGATGCAAGAAGTTGTGAAAGAATCTGTGTGATCAGTTCAGAGCTATCCACAACAGCTTGCCAAAAAGCCAAAATGGATATTCTATTCACAATTACAGTTTTTAGCTGATGTGGTAGAAGCTAGAGAGTAAGAATCTTTAATATTTTAAAATAATGATAGAAAACTGCTAATAAAATAAAATTTATTTAAGGCCCCCATACTCAACCTGCGGCCCGCGGGCCACATGCGGACCGCTGACCTTTTGTGAGTGGCCCGGACGTAAATAATGCAGTAAAAATATGAATTTTGAAATTTTCGTGGCAAAAAATAGATTTGGTCACTCCGCCCACACCGCTAAGTGCTTTTTGTCCATAGAAAGTTGTCGCCGGATGTCCGAGCATTGTGAACACGTGGTGGCCATCAGGGGGCGATCCGCAAGAGACGGTAAAAGTAGAGCTAGACTTAGTAATTTATAGAGACCCCGTAGCGCCTACACGCGATACCCGTCCCGTGTTGTTCCCGAATATTTTCGTGTTGACCTCATTTGTCGAACCCGAATTTATTCATTTCTGCACCGGAACGTTTTTGATACTAGATGTCGCTATGCGTCATAATTTTTATATTAAAACGAACTTTAGAAATAATTTTTTGTTTTTATATTTATTAATATATCTATTTTGTTTGTGAAAAATAAAACAAGTAATTTCGGATGATAAAATAGCCACGATTATTAAAAAAAAAAAAAACGTGTAATTTTCGACGAAAATTCAACATGGCGTCAAGAATTTAAACATCGAATAGGTTAAAGTCGTAAGTCATAACTTGTTTGTTTTGCTTGTGTTCTGTGGCTCTGTAATTGTTAAAGTACCTTAAGAGTTATAATTGAGTAAACAATAAATCACATTGAATTAGAGACCATTTTATTTGAGAAATTGTAATTTATAATTATTATCAACCATGTCAGGAGTGTCTTCCAAACACAAACGAAAAATGTCTGACGAAAATAGAATGTTTCAAGACGAATGGGAAGCTGACTATTTTGTAGTGCAAAACAAACACGGTTTTGCAACTTGTTTGATTTGTCGTGAAAGTGTTATATTAAAAAAATATAATATTGCTCGTCATTTTAACACTAAACATAAATCGTTCAATGATACTTTTCCTCCAGGATCTCTCATAAGACACGAGAAATTGGCTATTTTTAAAAAGTCATTGCAAAATCAACAAAATATTATGTCTGTGGCAATAGTACAAGATGCAGCTGTAACGAAAGCATCGTATGAAATTTGTTATATACTTGGTAAACATATGAAACCGTTTACTGATGCTGAAATTGTGAAGGAATGTTTTTTAAGCGCTTCCAATGTACTGTTTGATAAATTCAGTAACAAAAATCAAATAATTTCTGAAATAAAAAAAATCCAGCTTTCAGATTCTACCTGTGTTAGACGTATTGAAGATATTGCGAACCATATTTGTGATAACGTAATTGAAGACTTGAAAAACTGCAAGTTTTTTAGTTTAGCTTTTGACTCTAGCACGGATATTTCAGCGACATCACAATGCTCGGTTTTTGTTAGATATTGTACAGTACAAAATTCAATTTGCGAAGATTTTTTGAAATTCCTTCCAATGAAGGGCCAGACCAGGGGCAAAGATTATCTCGATACTATTTGCAATTTTCTAGAACAGAACAAGATAGATGTAAAAAAATTAATTTGTGTGTGTACCGATGGCTGTCCTTCAATGACTGGATCTGAAAATGGATTTATTTCTCTACTGAAACAGAATTATGATTTGACAAATTTAATAACATTTCACTGCATCATTCATCAGGAAAACTTGGCTTCACGTATTGCTAATCCTAAAGTAGATACTGTGATGAAAACTGTCATAAATATAGTGAATTATATCCGAGCACGAGAACTGAACCACAGAAAATTTAAAAGTCTTTTAGAGGAAGTGGATAGTCAATACAATGATGTTCTTTTACATACCTCAGTACGTTGGCTTAGCAGGGGGAAAGTTCTGGAAAGGTTTTTTTCTTTGCGAAAAGAAATAATGCTGTTTTTACAGCAAAATAATAAAATATACAGTGAACTGCAAAATAATGAATGGTGGTGTATTGTAGCGTTTCTGTGCGACATTACAGAGAAGCTGAACAGTCTCAATACTGGTTTGCAGGGTAAAAATAAAATAATTTCACAGATGGCGAATAAAATATTTGCCTTCGAAGAAAAATTAAACATTTATTACCAAGAAATACAGAACAAAATACTGCGAAATTTTCCAACCATGACAAACGCTAAGCAGGACGGTATTAATATTTCTCCAGAAAACTATACAATTTTTTCAAATTATTTAACTGCGTTATCTGAGGAATTTAAACATAGATTTCATGATCTAAGGAAAATAAAAAATATCCTGTTGCTCATTGAAAATCCCTGGCACTTGGAACCGGCAATAATATCAGAATTGGCTGATATATTTGCATGTAATTACGCAGAGCTATTTGACGAATTTATTGAGATGAAGAACAATACACACCTGGAAGCTATTTTTAAAGAAAAAAGAGCGGAAAATAATTACGTTGACTTCTGGAAAGTAGTGCCCGAACAATATAAGACTGTAAAAAAATGTGCTCAAATTTTACTTACGTTGTTCGCATCAACGTATCTATGTGAAACGTCATATTCAAAAATGAAATATGCAAAGAACATATATAGAAACCGGCTTACTGATTCACACCTGGATGCCGTTTTACGAGTAGCATGCAGCAGTTACAAGCCTGATTTAAATGAAATTGTGAAAAAATGTTCGCAATATCAACAGTCACACTAAATTTCTAGGGTAAGTGAAAAATTATGTAAGTTTTTTATTATAATTGTTATGTTGCGGCCCGCGTGTAATAGCTATCATGTGTATGTGGCCCGAGAAAAAAAAAGGTTGAGTATGGTGGATTTAAGGTATAAGTAGAACATTTTATATAATAGTATTATTATACTTATCTTCCAGAACACATTCAAATGTTGCAGAAAGTGAAACAAATGAAAATATACAACTAACTGCATCAGAAGTATGTATTACTTTTGTATTTTTGTAATCTTTAAAATTATTTTTTATTGTTCTATTTTTAAATCTCAAATACTTCAGATTTTAGAAAATATCACTTGTTCCGAATCGGCTTTATGTGATGTGAATATTGAAGAAATTTCACCATCACATTCACATCCAAAGAAGAGGAAAACAGCTTTTTCAGATCAATTACTAAAAGAAATTACTAATGTAAATAGGTGAGAATATATTTTTTATATGTAATAATTGTCAAAATCTATTTTTTTGTAAGTTACAATTCAGAACATTAAAAATTTATTTCTTTGCAGGAAATTGAATGACTGTCAAACAAGTCCCTTTGCACTGTATCTTGACAGTTTGTTGGTGCAAGTGCCATCAAATAAAAGACGAGACTGTGAAAGAACACTGATAGATGTAGTAAACAGTTTTATTGATGCAGAATAAAAAGTGATATTTATTAATTTGTTGATTTATTTTTCAATACATATTAGTCCATTGCCAAGATACATTCCCTTCTGAAACAAAGTAGGTGGCAAATTTGTCTCTGATGTCTCCAGCCAATTTTGAAAAATTGCATGATACATTTTATTTGAATGGCTTCCATTGCATACACAATTCATCTGTGCGCCATGAACCTTCGCAAAATACACCATTAGGATCTAAATAATCTCTGTATCCTTCTGGGCAATATGCTGCTTCATCTAGAAGACATTAAGACTATAAATATATAATATATAACAAAAATAATTACTGTATTGTAATAAATAATACCTGATGAATTATTCTCAGTGATCATATAATTGTGTAACACAACAGCTGCTTTTATTATTTTATCTGTATTATTTGGTGCTAAAGCAATGGGTCTTCGAAAAATTCTCCATCGATTGGCAAGTATACCAAAGGCACATTCAATACAACGCCTACAAATACATTAATTAATAGTTATAATTCTAGATACAAATAATTTAAAGAAAATATAAGTATACCTTGCTCGACTTAAGCGATAATTAAACACACTCTGCAAAGGGGACAGTTGTCTACCAGGATATGGTCTCATAAAATCTGGGTGGAGTTGAAATGCTTCATCTATCAACACATGTGGTGCTACAGTATTTGAATTGGGCAGAATACTTGAACTTGGTATCCCCAATGTTCCATTTTTCAAATTTTTGCCTAGTGCTGATGCTTTCAGAACTCCTCCATCAGAAAATGAGCCATATGCACCAACATCAACAGCTAAGAATTTGCAATGTGCATCAGCAATACCTAACAATACAATGGAGTTAGTTCCTGGAAGAAATTTAATCAAATTAAAATTCTTGAATTTTATATATCTATTTCAAATTTCTTGACATAGTTAAGCATTACTAATTTTATCATGCTTTTAAAATAGTATATAGGTTAATAGAACACAATTCCTTGATTGAAATTATTAAGATTATCCATCAGAAACTGTTTTTCTAAAATCATAAATAAGTGATATAAAATGCATTATGTTTACTCTATAATAAAAATATATTCATTATGAGAAACTGATGTTTTAAAATAAGATGAAATGATTAGAAAAGCAATGCAATCATTTATATGAAGAAGTTATTCATTCATTTTGAAAATCACCTTATAATTGTAAAATTGAGAGCCACTATTTGCAGGCTGCTGAATGTTGACATGCTTGCCATCAACTGCTCCACAGCAATTTGGGAATTGCCATAATCTTTCAAATTCTATGGCAGACTTCCTCCATATCTGTTCAGTAGGTTCCTGCAAGGAATGCACAGTACAACAGATATATTTCAGAATAAACTAATGTAATATATATATATATATTAGAATAAAATGCAGTACAAAAGTATAGAATCATCACAATACTTAATTACAATTATGTATGAAATTTTACATAGCATTGTAGTGTATATTTTCTATTTTATATACCAGACATACATGAATACTCACCGGAATGTATTTTTCTTTAAGTGTGTCCCAAATAACTTGGCAAGTCTCTGGTATTATTTTTTGGATTGTGGAGAATCCTACATAAAATGCATAGGCTAAAGATTTGTAGGAGTCTCCAGTTGCCAAAAATCTAAAAAAGCATTTAATTAGTTGATAAACTATCAAATTCTAAATTTTTATCTGAACTATTATATTCAAATTTTACCTTAATGTAATAGCTAAACATTCACCAGGAGAAATAGGCTCATTATTGCTGTATTTTTGTAATTGATCAGCTATCAGCGTTAATAATTTATCAAATAGTGACGGAGCCATTCTTAAATAATTTCTAAAAATTGAGGAATGATTATTCTTCATATCTTTCATCTATATATAAAAAGAATTTTATTTTAATATTTTTCAAACTATAGACAAACATGATGTTATACAAATTCTGTTTTCTTACCAAATTATGATAATGTCCTTTAGCCTTTCACTGTTTCCAGAGGGGATGGACACCGTATCTTCGTTTTATTTTTACTTCTTCATGAAGTAATCCTAATAACAACAACTTTTTCTTTGCTAGTAATATGCGTCGATGTCGAACCATTTTCTTTTATTCGTCAGGGAACACGTGACTCGTCAACTTCACGCCACTTTCTCTTGTTCGTTCGCGTCTGTGTGATCGTATAAATGAGAGCGAGAAACGTCATCACCTCTTCTCGCCACATATTCTCGCTCGCTCGCGTCTGCATAGTCGCACCCTAAAGCTTAATTTATCAAAAACAGATTTTCTAAGTAATGTTGCTTGACTTCCAGTGTCTATCACTGCCTTTATACCTATGTTACCAATTATTATTGTTTTAAACAATCTTGGTTTTATAGTAACGTCTAAAATGGCAACTTCTGGTTTCGAATTTGACCTTGGGCATTCAGAAGCCTTATGGCCAAATGTTTCGCACTGGAAACACTTTAAGCCTTTATCCTTATGAATACAATAATTAGAAATATGATTTCTTGAACCACAATTATAACAAATTCTATTACTGCGATTATCAACATAACCATCCTGCTTTATGTTATTTTTATTTACATTTTTGCATTTTGTGTTAGATCCATAATTTCCATACCTTGTTTGTTTCTATCAAAAGTATTATTATTTCTATTGTAGGAATCATGTTTAGGCTTCACTATATCGAAAACCTTTACTTTTAACAGAATCACTTTTTATTACTTCATAAACTTTAAGTCTTTCTTTAAATTCTGACAAGTCTTTACATCCATATAAAATAGTTTTGTTTTCATGTTTATTATTAATCCCTTTAATCACTTAATGAATTACAGCAACCATCATCTATTTTTCCAAAATTACATAACTCCTTCATCTTTAAATAATATTCCTGAACGGATTCAGAGTCCTGCATTGTGCGCTTACTCGCAAGCTCATGCAACCTAGCCGAATTAATTTCAAAAGAGAATTTATCGATCAGAGCTTGTTTTAGTTTTTGCCACGAATTAATGTCAGGTACTGTTCTTACAAATAAGGAGGTGTTACGTAACCAATGGATCTTTTAGCAAAAATGAATTTTTTCGATTCAGACAAACTGAATAATTTAGAGGTATTTTCAAAACGTTTGATCCAATGAATAACATTCTTGTGCAGCTCTGCATTAAATTTAAAAATGGTATTCTCGATATCGGAACAATTAATAGTAACACTATGGAAAACACAACTAGCTACAGCATTACTTCATTCGGATTGGATAGAGGAATCGAAACTGCTTTTATTTTTATTTATATTGCACTGCATTGAACATTCACCTCCACCTTCAATTTGTTTATTTGGTTCATCCACTTCAGACTTGGAACCAGATGAAACGTTGAGTCAGACATGGTGAGCTAAGGTTTCCAAAACACATAAATCTGCCAGAATTCTCTTCCCTACTTCTGCTTTATTGCCTTCAAAAGATATGTTTAAAATGTTAGAAATCGTAATTAGCTCATTCAACGAAAAGTTACTTTCTATGCTTTTTAATTTCTTATTAAAATCATCACTGTTTAAAGCAAACGTAAATCCACTGAAATTTCTTATTCTCTTTCGGCTTGACCAATTGCCTTCAGTATCAAAAATAAATTTATGAAGAATTTTGATTTTATCAAACTTGCAACGCTTATTTCTTTTATATCATTTAGAATCATTTTGAGGAATAAAAATCTACATACCCCTTATGCTGTTTCCTAGATGAGTGCTGATAGTATCCAAAAGTTTTCGTTTTAATTCAAAATCAAAAGTTTTTGTTTTGGTGAATCACAGTCAGTTTGAGAATCTCTTCGTTCGTCAGTATCCCATTCCTGAGAAATGTGGATGTCTAAAGATGGCTGAGCTGGGCTGGGCGTTAAGAAGCATATACAGAACACAGTTTAAGAAAGAATATGAGGAACTACTTATGATATATAATGACGTATATTTTAATACAATATACAAAAAGAACATTACAAATGAAGAACACTAAACAAATTATCTTAATACTAATTATTGAACAAATATTATCGTCTTTAAGCTGACACGTCATTCACGCTAAGTCTTGATTCTAACGGTTTGTCCTTTTTCCCGCCTGCACACGACATCGGACTCGACCAAATCATGACAACGTGGGGAATGGGCACCACATATATGTTATATCAAAACATTGTCATATTAATAATGTTTTCTGACTGTTTATTTTGAATAAGAAAAATTTGTGAAAGCTCTTCTTAAGAACTTTAACATTGGTGCATAATCTTTAAGTAAATATCCAAAGAGCACTATTCTGCTAAGAATTGAAACACCAAAAATTTCCATCTATCCGTCTTTTGTGTACGATACTTTGACATTCCAAATTGCTTTTTGTATGCCAAATCCATGCTTCCATACAATTTTGGACATCATGCTTTGTACGGTGGTTTTGCTAATGACAAATCATTTTGTGACAATTTTTATTGTCTGTTTTCTATTTGAGCCATGGTTTTAACATATTTATTATGTTATGTTAACTGCAAAAATAAGTAAGACTTTCTTCCTTTTACAACGGATTTTGTAATTTTTTGTTCTCTCTCTGAAAATTTCATTCTTCTGTTCAACTTTCGTAAATCTCTTTAATTAAAAATATGTGGAACATTTAGAAAGTGATTATTATTCATAAACAGAATATTCTCTTGTCAATTAATTATAAATAAAATAAATCTTGACAACTTTACAATATCGGGTATTTCTCCCTAAGAGAAAAGGGGGCAGGGTTGTGTCCTGTCCCCCTTTCTCTTCTTCATCGCCCTCAATTATGTCATGCAACAGGCAGAAGAGACCAATGCACGCATTGGGCCAGCATCCATTGGTCTGACCAGGATCATCTTGGAGATTAGTTTTTGCTGACAATATCGCCCTGTTAAAAGAAAGTGGGACAATGCTACAGCATGCCACAACTATATTGGGTTAGGAGGTACGCAAAATTGGCCTCAGGATAAATGCCGTGAAGTCAAAAACTATGCATGTAGGAAATACCACACAAACGCGGGGAATAATTGTTGGAGCACAATTGGAGAAAGTGGAGGGTTTTTACCTACTTGGGTAGTATTATTTCCCAAAACGGCGACGTGAAGTACCATGTTGGAAAGGCAGCGACCATTTTCCGGCAGATGAACAAGATCTGGTCTTCACTATCCATCTCATTGAGAACCAAATTCCGCCTGTTCACCTCCACCGTGATTCTGATAGCTGTTTGTTAGTGAGTCCTAGAAAACATCAATAGAAGGCTCAATGTCTTCCAACAGATATGTTTACGACGAGTCTTAAAGATCTGATATTTAGATCATGTCACTAATGAAGAGGTTCTCCGAAGAAGTAGGATGTGCAAACTTCATACCATTGTCTTCCGTGGAAGAGTTCGATTAGCCGGCCACATTTTTCATATGGAGAACAATAGAATCACTAAGACAGCCATAAAATGGGTTCCTCCTGGTCCCAAACGACCATGAGGATGCCCTGGAAATACTTGGCATAAAACCTTTCTCCAAGATCTGAAGATGCTCAATATATGGGAAGAAGTTGAACTCCTTGTCCATGATTGAAATTGATGGAAGATAATTGCTGCCCGGTATGCTACTTAGCATTGAAGGAATTACCACTAAGTCTTGTCAATTTTTTTTAAATTTTGGAATAAAAAGGCATTTGCTGGCAGTCGGTAGTTCAAGTGAAACATTTTGTCGTACAGTGTCTAGAATCAAAAAGCATAGATTTCGACCAGAAGACTTAGAAGGGTTGTGTAACACTATGAAAAAAATGTTTTAACTTAAATGGAACATATATTGAAAACTAAAGTGCTAAATTTAATTTGGTCTTTTTATTTACATTTTCTAAAACTTTTTGAATGCCCCTCGTACATTAACAGAAACAACAGGAAATATAAAACATTACATCCAAAAGTTAAATGTTTCCTATGGAAGAAATCTTTAAAAAATTGACTAATATTAATGCTAAATGATGATTTGTGCTGATATGGGGACTGTGGATAGTGTAATTTATAAATGTAGATTACAATGAACTATGAAAAGATTTATCAGACATTTTACACTGTAGAATAACAGAAGATTCATTTTGATAGCCTTCTATGAATCAATTTTGTATAAATTTCCTCTGTTTTTTTTTCTAGACTCTCTTATGCCATCGGTACTAAATATTCTTTTAATCATAAAATATTTATAATTTATTGTATAAATAACTTTTGTGAGGCACATTTTCAATTTGAGTAACAGATCCACACGCTTAACGCAGTTATAAGAGAATTCAAGTCTGATCGTTTGCACCCGGCGAGACCGTCTTCTGTTGCACTAGTTTTCCATAGCCGCCTCTTCCACCATCAAAATCAGTTCGATATTCATCGCGAACCTGAAAAAAATTAATTTTTTTAGCTCCATAAGATGGTAACGATTACATGATTTAAACACTGATTAGAAGATAAAATATTTAGAGAAACATTACATTTTATTAAAAAAAATGTTTAATTCAACAAATTTAGATCTTGTTTACATATAAAAAAGTTAAGAAGAGAAGGGAGAAACCTGTATCAGAATAAATACTACCAGAGTCAAAATTAAATAGCAACTCAGACACTACATATGATTCTAAAGCACCATTGGAAATATTGGTCTTTGTTTAAAATTAAAAAAAAAAATTGGAAAATTTCCACAATGCATGATTTTTCCATCCAAAATAGAGTTGTATCTTACATTTGCAAACCAAAACGACAATTGACACTCATCTAAAATAATAACCATACAATGCATTCATTATACACCAATAATACACATTTTTGACCATTTTAACAGTCACAAGTTTAAACATGCTTTTCTGATAATGGGTGCTTAATTTAAATGCCTTTGAGATAACATAATGCAGCATCAAAAGCGAGCAGAAGAGCAAGGAAATAAACTTCCAAACATTATTTATTTTGTGGTATCTGCATGGTGCATCTTAAAAATTGGAAAATTGATATTTTACTGTAGCAAGAACTTGGAAGATAATCTTTTTGACTAAATTGAATAAGTTAAAAATAACAAATAATGTGAAGGAACATGAGAGATTGAAATGGTAACAATGTTATTTAAAAGAAAAGTGACTGTCAGGAGGGATCGCGTATTTTCTGTAGTTTGTATAACAACAAAGTAGGTAGATGTTAAAGTTTATATACAAAACACTGTACAATTAGTAAAATTCCTATAATTTTTAGATAAAAAGATTTAATTAAAATTTTTATTAGTTAAAATACAGAAGGAAGATTATACTTTTATTGTTTTTAAAGGGCTTAAAATGTTGTTCAGAAAGAATATAAACTAATTTGTCAAAACAAAGAGGATTTCTTGAAATAATCTTATGAGCCAAATGCCAACAAAAGAAATCTCTTATTAGGATAATACAGGAAATTTATTATTTATATAAATGCTGATAACCTGGCAATCTAGATTTGCCATTAATATAGAAGTATTCAATATAGGAGAAAATTAAGTTTTAACTAAGGCAAACAATGTAAATTGATTGATTGTTGAAATGGTTCTGCTATGAATATTCTGTGAGATAAGAAATAGCTTTTGAGATACTGTTTTATAAAATTTTATTAAATTAACAATGTATCTGCTGTTACCAGATGGTAATGAGCTTGTGACTATCAAAAATTACAATAGAATTTGTGCTCTTTCGGTTGTGGCAGATGAAGAGAAAACAATGACTACAAGTCTGACACAACATTTATACTTTATCAAATGTTTAACTAAGCTAAATTGTTACACATACCTGTCCACCACTTTTTCCTCTTCCGAACTGCCGACCTTCGATAAAACCGGCATCCCAGTCCGTTCTGATTACGCGATCGTCCAGCCTCGTTCCGTTGACATACCTCATGGCATTTTCTGCGTCGTCACGAATATAGTATCTAGGCATTGTTAAGAAGAAAATTCCGACAGACCATGGAATAAACTACAGATTTTATTAGTAATTATAATAAACTGCATAGAAATTTAACCCTATTCTCAATGTTTAAATGCATGTTTTTCTATTTAACAAACTAATTTTTATATAAATATTTATAAGAATTATACATTATTAAAATGTTGAGAATTTAAATAATTTATGATACACTTATGAATAATTGTCCACATTTGCATGGAGAATTATTCATATTTCCCACCGGTTTAAGGTTTGTTAAGAGATTATTTTTCATTTATGATAATTTAAGACTAGGATCCCGAAATCATGCATCCAGAAACCTTTACTTTCATCAATACACAAGTTACCTTTTAACAAAATTTTAAAAACAATTAAAACTGGTTACATCATTATTCTTGATTCTATAGCCTACAGCTTTCAATCAAGCAAGTGTTATGCTTCCATTCTTATAAATATATCTCAGTTAACTAACTTTAGGACTACCCTAAGCAAATATATATCAATGTGCTGCTTTCTGTAGTCTGTTACAATTTATAAGCAAAATATTATATAACTAAAGTATAAATTTCATTGAAATGTTTTACACTCAATGATCAGATGGAGGAGTGATTAAGGTAGCAGTCCATCACTCTGGGGACCCAGGATAGAATGTGGATGGGTAAAAAACTCCATGGGAATTTTGAGGTATGGTCCATCCAGATATGTCAGGCCCCATCTCTCACCACCTGGCTGTTCCACTATAGGCCTGGCTTGCTAAAAGAGATCCTCTTTGTGCCCACAGGACAGAAAATTAAAAACTCATTGACAGTCTCTAAACAGCTCATAAACAGCTTGACAATATACAGGTATCTTACTTTTATTGAATACTGATTGCCTCTAATGAAAGATAAAAATTAAAGATTAGAGGCAATAGAATCTCCTCGCATTATAAAAAAAAGGCTCACCCAGAATACCCTTGAAGCCATACATCTAATAGAGCATTTGAGATCATCAGTAATTTCTTTTAATATCTCTGAATGTTTTTAATAAGTAAAATATTTTAATTCTCTTGTTACAACCAGTCTATAAGTATAAATTCCCCAAAATTATCCACAAAGCCACATATGCTGCTACACCAGGGGTCACCAAACTATGCCCCGCAAGGAGGTCAGTTCATCTGGCCTGTTGCCACACTGTGCCACAAATGAGCTAAAATATACCGTATATCTCGGCAGATAAGACAATAATTGAATCATAAAAAAAGGCCCCCAAAATCCGTGGTCATCTTATAGGACATATACAAAAAAAATTAGATTGAAATTTATATAAATTAAAACCATTATAAAAAGACACAAACCGTAATTACAGATAACCCCCGTATAACACGGCACTTCTATAGTACGGATTCACTCTAACACGGTTCGAGTCGAGAATTGGGAACATCCCCCGTATAACACGGTGGTTTTATAGCACGGGTTCACTCTAACATGGTTCGGGAATTGGGTAAAACCCTTGTACAACATAAAATGTAATAAAGGGTGTGTTCTTTTATACTTCCGCATAACTCCACGCGAGCATTCTAATTGTTTTCGTGGCTACTTTGAATGCTCTTTCAACAAATAATCCATTTAATGGTTAAATTTTACAATTGGGACCCTTCTTTTGCCTCTAAAAGCTCATTTTAGAATTATAGATTCCTCCATCGCGATACTGTTGATAGTGCGGGCGCCGCCGTCTTTCTTTCACTGTCATTCCTAAATGCCTACAAACAGCAGCGCACTCCCGTTGCAGAGCGACCGCTATTAATGAACGCACCCAAAAACTGTTACCAGTTGATGATGCTTATGCTGAGATCATCATATAAGATGAATAATACTCTGGTAAAATATTTACTTAAATAATAAATAAGTATTTTACCTATGAAAAAAATGAATAATAAATCCAATTTAAGTAAGGATTTAATTAACAGCATGTTTTTTAATTTTTGGAACCTAACCCCCCCTTTTTGCACTAGTTCTTTGTTTCGTATAACACGGCAATTTTTTGGAACGTAACTCCTCTGTGTTATACAGGGGTTACCTGTATTTACTAGAAGAGAGTAGGGTATGTGCACAAAATAGAATAGCCCATATGATGTTTTTGTGAATAGTCAAGCTCATTACCCGAATGCCGAATCAGTGCCAACATTTGCAACAATCACAAGGCAGTGCTGCCAGATGCAAGAAAATAGAATTTGTTCATTCAAAAAATTACAAATAGGACATAATTCCATATATGCTATACAGTATTATTATTCAGATGATGATCACTGATCTAAACTAAATTCATAGTCTGTTGATAGTTTGGGGGTTGTCTTATAAGACAGATATATGCTAAAACTATAAAACTTTGACAAAAATTTATACCACATCTTATCTGCCGAGATATACCGTAATTATTTATATGGAAATATCATACACTGTAGATAAATTTACTATGCAAAAGAAATTAAAATGAATGTAAATAAAAATGCCAAAATTGGTCCAATCTGATTTTTGCATATGACAATAATATAAATTTTAGATAAATCAATGAAATAAAAAATTTGGCGACTTTTTGCAACTTTGGATATCAGAGCACTTTTCGTGTAAGTATTGATAAATGCAATGAAGTTTCTAAGGAAAGCAATTACCAGCTTGCTGCAGCCATCCTGTTTGTGTATTGGTAAATAAAATATATTGATTGTCTTTATTTTTTGTGTATTCAGCATACTATATTCAACAAAACAGTTATGTGGCCCATGCTCATCATTCTCTCAGTTATGCGGCCCACTGTGAAAAAGTTTGGTGACCCCTGCACTACACAACAGAGTTGCAGCAAAACATTCAGTTCCCTTCGAATTTGGAACAGTCAACCTCCAAAATTTCTAGTTGCCAAATTATGGCAACTACAAATTTTTCGGCTCCATTATAATCTTACAACACTGCCATGATATTTGCAATCAATCAGTCATTAATGCCTATAGTAGGCATTTGCTTATACTCTACCATTTCCCCAGTTGATAATGGCTAGAATGTTACCTGTTGAATACAATATGTATTCATTTATGTTAAACTAGCATATAAGCCCAGCATTGCTTGGGCAAAAAGTAACAATAGCAAAGATTAAGATTATTACATTACAGCCAATCTTACCCATTTTCACAGAATATTAGATTCCCCTGTTTCCAGGCTAATTAGAAAATTTTTAGATGGGTCTAAAATTATGTTCGATTTAATGCAAAAAACTGCATCTGCGCCTGTAAATCTTACACATTGCTTTCTCTTAATACAGTAGAACCTCGAAAACTCGGCTCTCGATAACCCGGCACTCCGGATAACTCGGTCACACCCTGGCAGGGCAAAAAAATCTTTAGTTAATTAATTTTCATTATAGACAGCTTTATAAAAGTATAAAAGCTCTCATAAAATATTTTTTTGAGGTCTGTCTTATCAGGTAAATTACTGTACACAGTGTATTCATTAATTTTTATTTTCATGTAGTAAAGGCTCTATGCCTTCATAACGAACGTACTTTTCCTTTGTTTAAGGTTATTTGGGCAGTTTATTCTCTGTTATATTCTCAAGTAAACAATACATACAAGTACAGTACAGTATTTTCTGAGGAAACACTCGTACTTATTTTTTTTAACCCCATTTCCGATAACCAGGCATTTTCACAAACTCGGCCACCCTTCGGTCCACATTAGGCCGAGTTTTCGAGGTTCTACTGTACTTCCATTGTTGAAGCCCTAATCCTGTCCCTTTCCCCACGGGAGGGGAAATTTCAAAAAATCCCTTGTTAGTGTGCATTCTTGTGACGTACCCTAACTGTGTACCAAATTTCAAGTTTCCATGCTGAAATGCTCATGATGAAATGCTTGTATACACATGCACCATCTATCGTAGGATAAATGTACTATGCCAGAAACCTTCTTGGGAGTGTATTAAACAAGTTCCCAAAGTTTCATGGCAATCGTACACATATATAATCTGCACAACAATCAAAAGAAATTGGGAATTTTTTTACTCCAGGCCTGGAGAAAACTTATAGGCCCATAGTAGTTCCTCACTCTATAAATTATTTTCACTAACAAAAAATTTTTTAGACTGCTTTTTATTTATTAATGAAGAAACATTCCACACAATTCATTTGTTCAAAACAAAAACAAAAAACATGCAAAATGGGCTCAATAGAGCTAGATAGGCCTGCTATGAAATTGTTCAAATATGATGTCACTAATTTCAAGTCCTTTTTGATTACATACTCCCTAACTATCATATTTTTCCACCAAATTTTTAAATATCTCTTTGCTAATGTCACGCTTGATCTGCTAATATTGAAATCAAGCATTTCTGTAAAATACATCTACCATACATTAATTTATACATATTTCCTGTCAAGGCAAGATAAATTTTAAAAATAGGAAATAGAAAAAAGTGAAATTCACTGATCTATCACAGAAGACAAGTCTGATGACATTGCACTAAGTAACTCTTAGACTAGTGATAAAAATCCATCCATTACAAAATCTGTACACACACTTTCCCAGTATAGACATCATATTCAAACAATACCTAATACTACATTTACACGACAAAAGTTAATTCGGCTATGATTTATCCCGCTTAAATTAACATTAACAAGGAATAACAACAACAACAGGTCAAAACAGAGTTCATATGGAATGCAAAGGAGTCACTCTACCACAGACCCACGCAAGCTCTCGACAGCACCGGCGATCCACCAAGGACAGGCGAATCCAAAGAGGAATTTCCGGCATCCATTTAAGTACCAGACACACCAAGAAAATCCAGAAAACTCCACGAGTCTGTCACGTTTTCCATCACGTTAGTGTCTAGCTGTTTTATCCATTCGGTCGCGAAATAATACCATAATAGAAGAGAAAAAAAGGATACTCTACGAAACAGAATCCACAAGGTGTCTTCTTGAATCGATCCAGACCCATGATAATTCTCTTAATGTCTCCGCATTTGGAAAACAATTCGTAGATTTGCTCTTCTGTGGTATAAAATGACAGATTACCTACGTAAAGGGTACACGACGTCAACAGTTTTCTTTCTTGTTCCACTCTACTTCCCTAATTTCGTTTTAAAACAAAATGTTAATTCGCATGTAACTGACACTTTTCGTTAGTCTCGCGGCAAAAACCGTCCATTATCTAAAGTTAAATCGTATTATTTGGAAGAGGAGTTTTACTATAAGGAGTAAAAGATGACTGACCTTGAAATGTTGGTCCCTATAAGCACTGAGATTAACACTCATAATTGCATTATAATCCCCTTTAAATACACGGCGAAGAACGATACTTCGTATATCGCACGCTTTGTTTGGTCACGCGTCTTCTTCTACAACGTCTCAGTGTTGCCACTCAAACCCGATAAATAGTTTTTAAAATTTGACTGGCGAAGTTGGTAGGATTTACACTTTAATAATATACGTTTCGTACAGAAACAAAAAAATAAAATAAAATAGTACATGATGTGACTTCGAAATAATACTATATAGAGTGACTGTGACTTTAGATACAGCGCTCTTGGTGCCAACGACGAGTACTATCGACCGCCATTTTACTTTAAGTCAAAACGTCGAAGTCTATACTACAGTGGCTAGAAAATATAGTGTCGAAATCGAGCTTATTTTCTGTCCCTATATTGTACGTTGCCGCAAGAGGCGCTGCTGTCAATCGTTGTGCTACACTGGCTGTATCATCTTATGTTTATATTGGTTTTAAGTGGGATTTTTAAGCATAGTAAATGTGCTGTAGCCAAGTAAAAGAATTTAGATCGATAATAAATTATATCACTAGCAATCAATTATTATATAGTATTACTTTATTAACATTTATGAAGGAATTCATTTTATTAAAGCTAATTAAGATTCTTATTAAATCAAATAGCCTACACTGTATTGTCTATTTTTACATTACAGCTGTTGAGTGCTGTACAAACAAGTATTATTTAGAGTACAAGAGTAATCTACTCTTGTTATTACCTTATTAACAACAAGGTTTATTCATATTTACTAAAAAAATACAGAATTTATCATATTTTTAATAATAAAATGTAAGTTTTATATGGCTTTGTGAACCTCTTCCACTGTGAGGGCCTAAAATAGAATTTATTAAGCAAATGCCATCAGTTACATAATACTGTATACTGTTCACAGTATTATGTGACATAGTATAAAGCAATATTAAAATTACAATTAAATTCTACACAGTATATAAAATATAAAGGCAGAATGTTACTTTATTGTCCCAATATAAAATTACAAAATTAAGTATGTACAAATAAACGATTATTAGTCTACTGCCAAGTACCCATGCATATACACTTTATATTTGAAAAATCTCTCTTAAAAAATTACAGATTAATATGCATGTAGATTTCTCACCCTTTTCGACAAAAATAAAAGAATTAAAAATTACAGTAGAGTAATATCTATAAATTAGAAATACACAAGTCAGTAAAGTTTCTGTTCAGCCATTTCCTAAGGATTTATTCACTTTACAAGCACAAATTTAATCGCTTTCGATGTTCTTGTAAGAAAGGATATCACGTAGCCAAAGCGAAAGTAGCACTACGATTGACATCAGCGCTACCTTGTCTGTGACGTCACTAACCTCGATGTATGGACCGAACGGTTATAATGGAGGAGTATAAGCGCTTTCGACACTATATTTTCTAGCCACTGTAGTCTATACCATGTGTTGAGCAGAATTGTCACTTTAGAATCTATTTTTCTTATATAAATTTATATTGTTTTGTTTGTCCCTAGATTTGAGATTTAAACAATTAGATAAGTGTTATAAATCTAGATTGTTTCTTCTCGAGCACGAGTATTTTAATTTTTTTTTTCCTTGAGAGTATACTATTTTTCTTCGACAATTTTTCTCTAATATTTCATTATCAAAAAATTTTTAAAATAATCCTGAAGAAGTTTTTTCGGCTACAATACAATCTTCGGCATCAGAAAAGACACGATGATCAATGAGCAAGTTTTGTCTCGCATAATGAGCCACGTGAATAAAAACAAGCATTACTTTATTCTTGTAAAATTTGAAGGAAATCCTTTTAGCCGTATGAATAAAAATAGAATCAAACCTTATACTTATGAGCATGAAACAAATTCTTTTAAATGGAGGTTTTGCTTTAGTAACAAGTATTCCGTGTGAATAAAAGCAAGCGTTAACTTCGAATTATAAGCAATACATGCTTATAATTCGCCTGAATGGGGCCAGCTTCCCCTCCAAGTCCTCCCGAAAGGCATTCTGTACCCCCCCCCTTCTCGCGTGAGTCGTCTCCTATAAGGCCGGCTTTGGTCGCTTCGTGACCTCTCTCCTGTCTTCCTCGGATTGATCGTCTTTGATAAGGCCGCTTCTTCGGTCGCTGTGCGATCATTTCCTCTGTTTCTTCGGAGTGAAAAGCGAGAGCTGCAGCACTCCACTATCGTCAATGAAATGAAATGAAAATTCAGACAGACTTAAAAGCAACAACAAACTACACTTCTTGCAGTTATCTACTTTATTTTCTGTTAGATTAACTACATTAGCCATGGTTAAACATTAAGAAATGTTAAATATTATAAACTTCGTTCCTCTAAAGTCAATGATTTCGATGCGTTATTTAGGTTTGAAGAAGAAAGCATTGAATGGTTGGCACATATTTTAAGAGTGACGACTGAATCACGAGATGTGCGCTGACATTTTTACAAAAAATAAAAATATGCTTAAGATATTTAGCTGATCCTGGATTCCAAAAAGGCATAGAACTTGGTGTAAAGCAGTCAAGTGTCACGAACTGAGCAATGTTGTGGAAAAAATAATAGCTCAGAATGATCTATTGTAGGAAATTTTATCCAACGATCATTCTGTCATGAAAACAAATAAATACCGCTTTCTAACTGCAATTGGTGTGATTGACTACATTCTCATAGGGAAAAAAAATCTGGACTTTGTGGTGAGTACTTTAATCAAAAAAGAAAATTCACAAACATATAAGTTACTTGTGATGTCAGATGTTCACCATTGTTGACGTTGGTTATATATCTACAGCAGGCCCGCCGTAAGCGGGAGTGCAAGGCGTGCACCGCACGCAGGCGGCACGTCCAGGGGGCGGCAAATCGAGCGATCGGTTACGTAAAATTCAAAGTCATTGTCATAATACCCACCCTACTTATAGCATAAGTAATGTCTTCGCATGGAGAAAAAAATTCTGACCGGCACGCAATTATTATATTCTTATTTATATTATAGCGTTAAAGCGCCTCTATTGGCATTTATCAGAATTAAGATGCAACGCGAAACGTCTGTCGGCAGGTTGAAGCATCCGGCGGCGCCCGAAAGCCGTAGTCGTGCTCTATGACAGAAGTTGATCGGACTGGCGATAACAGGGAATCCCACAGAGCTTCCTTCTCAATTTGTATTTGTACGCATTCGAACAGTTCTATCGCATATCAAATTGCAATTATTTTGTTAATAATTTTTCTGACATGGGTCTAAGTATAATTAATCATATTTTAACTGGGTTAGCATTTAAATCTGAAGCTTAAAGACGATTCGAGTAGTGAAACAGACATTGACGGTATTGATTTGTATGATTGAAATCTATACTTTAAAGTTGCATTTTCCAGAAAACCAGTCTAATGATCCACAAACCCTATTACAATATCTTTTTATTAATGACTTAATATCAACATTTCCTAACACAGCAATAGAACTAAGAATATTACTTACATTGCCGGTTACAGTTGCATTTGGTGAAAGGTTTTTTCAAAGTTAAAAATTATAAAAAACTATTTAAGATCAACAATGCACTAGCAAAGACTAAGTAATTTAGCTATAGTTTCAATTGAACACGAAATCTTAGCTTGGATACAAGAAAATTGATAGCAGATTTCGCAAACATAAAGGCAAGAAGAGTTAAATTTCTGTAAATAAATATTTATATGGTTTTACACTTAAGTAAACAAAAATAACTTAGTAATAATAAATAGATTTTTTTTATAAAATATTTCTTTTCTTTTTTCAGACCCTTATCAGACAACACTAAAGAGCCTTACTGGCAAGCTCAGCCTAGGTAGTCGTAGTTAAACAGGGGGCGGTATAATCGGTATCCCCACGTTTCTTTATGCAGCGCTCGAGAAGCGCTTTACAGCGAACACACTGAAACTGGTTTCTAATTGGCCAACACCGCTCGTGACGTCATTTCGCTACACTCTCGCTGCATAAAGAAACGCGGGGTATTGCACACGGGCGTTAAAACAGCTAGCGGCGCCCCTGTATTTTACCATATTTTTCACCGGGAATTCCAGATTTAGGCACTTTTCCGGAAGGAATCCGCACGAAGTACGATTAGATCTGAAAATACGAAAACCAATAGAGATGACAAGTCTGTAACTTCCATTGAATTGCCTTTGTACCGTAATTTTTTACTTTGTCTGGAGCTAAGCTGGTGGTACCAACGAATATTCTTCCTCTACGGCAGTCCGTTTATCTTGTACTCCGTTTTGTTCGAGTCGATCCTCAAGACCTATACAAACTCGGGCGTTAAACGAGCCATCGAGACGAATTTCGTGGCATTCACAATGATCGCAGATAGCTCTAACAGGGAAACAAAACCAATTATCGTGGTATATTTAATCGTTATTCACTTATATATTTCGAGTTGTCTACCTCCAAGCTTAAGGTTAATAATCCGGGCACTGACTTTTGCACTTTAGATACGGTTGTCCTTCGTCTATTTCTACGGTTAGTGGGTCCATTTTAACGAAAAAATACAAGAAAAAAAGACTTAAAAACTCACAAAATAATTTTCAAGCGTACAAATATTAATTTCTAATATTTTGCAACTATTCATAAAGAAAAATACAATAGCATCATATTATAAAAATCATCTATCACAAAAATCCGCCATGAAACAAAGTTAATAAGTGAATTTCATTTGAGAGGGATGAGGCGTTACCCTCATTGTGGCCACAGAAAGGTACCCTGTTAATGTCCAATGGACGTTGAATCAAAAGAAGAAAAGCTAATTAATGTAAGAACTGAACATAAATTATAACTATTTTTAAGTTCCATGTGTTTCAAAAATATTTCAGAAAGAATTACAAATGATATGAATCAAAATAAATAAAATTTCAATGAATATAATATGACTATTTTAAAATAAAGAAAGCATTTGTTAAGTAAAGTACTGTATGTTCAAAACAACAGTTTAAAATGAGTAGATCGTACTGGGCCTGTACCAGTAACGCGTTATAGTTTTATGGTAAACCCAAGCAAATTTGAATTAGTGGGCCCCACGTACAGTATTGACTTCAGACATTTTTCTTCTGTGCATACATTTTCTTATAAAAGATTAGTTTGCAGATCTCTGTTGGTAGAGGCCCGAAAAAATTGCCCTTTTTGCCCGTAGGATAACGCGTCACTGGCCCGTACAATCGTCGACAAAGTCGTAAAACTATCGATCAATATAATTTGTTTAGAATTGCTAAAAAAAATTCGATAACTTGCCGAAATTCTTTCGTCTGTTCTCTCCATGATCTTTTATGAAATGTTAAAACAATGCTAACGTTTTTTCTTCTCTTACAAAAAAATATACTCTACGTTAATTATTGTTGCAGCCGATGAAATTATCGTGACGTAACAAGCGCGTGCATGAACTTTTACGATATATATATATTTTTTTGTTTACTTTATCCGCCCCAAGCGCATTAACACATTTTTCAAGCCAATTGTGAATTCGATCAGCTCCACAATGGACTTTTTTTAACTCCTTCGGTTTGACAGATTTATTAATGATAGAGATATCATCGAGCAGTTTCTGTTTTGTAAAGAGCCTCAAACTACAACTACTAGCCAGGATATTTTTATGTCGATTATTATCTTAATGACCACAGCCTTTCGTTGAAAGATTTGTGGTATAAGTATTGACAGTGCAGCATCAATGATAAAGAAGTATAAAACTTTTATCACGATTATCTTAAATGAAAATTCATCCATAATAATAACTCATGTTTTCTTCTTCTTTTTCTTTTTTACACATAGAACACTAGTTGAAAAAAATTTCAGTATAAAGTTGACTAAAATTTTGAATCAAATTGCTACACAATGTAAAAATATTTGCAAGGTTTGAATAATAATAACTGATTTGAAAATACACTTCCATAGATTTGTAAATAAATAAAATTCACAAAAACATACTTCAGAAAAAATTTATTTATTCAAGCATAAGTAGCAAATAGATTCAGAGATAAATTTATAAAATGTTGAAGATGAATTTTAGATCGTAACTTTGCAAACATTTCCTTTGGCATTCTCTTAGTTTGACTGTCGATGTATTCTAAAACTTGCATGCACGCCTATAGAAACCGGCACAAACTCGTTATAAGCGAGACATTCTCTGCCTCCCATCCATCTTTCCTATGTGTTATATGTATAAATTTTACCCAAGTTCGTTGAAATCCGGCAGCCTGCCAGTCGTGTTACAAATAATTGGCAATAAATCCAAAAACGCGTCGTGAACAAAATGGTATACATCGAATAGCAATTTCTCACCAAAATAATATATTATGTAAGAGATATGTTACATTGCAGGCCAACTAAAAACAATTTATGTGCAAGTGTCTATAACAGTGTTTCTCAACCTCTAACAAATCGTCGCCCCCTTCAATAAAACCGTTACGTAGTATCGCCCCCTTCATTTCAAAATTCCGATGCCCAGGGCCAAGGCTAACGCCAAATTCGTACTTCATTGAATAGACTAGTGACTAGTTTAATGTTATTTGTTTAATTATTGTACGATATAACAAATAAAATATCTAATTATTCTTAATATAATGTTTTACTATATCGCCCAGAAAATTGTTTTTCGCCTCCCCAAAATATAAATTGTTACTAATCGCCCCCTGAACATGGAAAAACGCCCACATGGAGGCGCTATCGCCCCCGTTGAGAAACACTGGTCTATAAGAAACTGTTTATACGGAATTGTCACTATAAGAAGGTGACAGCCGGATGTTTGAGCGGTTAGTACTTCAGTCTACCTCTCTGAGATTTGATTTGAACTGTTCAAGAATCTGTACCTCATGTGTCAAGACAGCCCGGCAGCCCAAACTGTGGATCTTCAGAAACCAAGCATGGGTAAGATTAAAACTATCCTCCATAAACCTCCATATTCGTGCCCTCCATAAACAAAACAAAACAAAAAAATCACCAGCTGCCATATTGCAAGTGTGATGAAATATACGATGAGCACCAAGATCTTTAATTAATGATCTTATGTAAAAGATCTAAATTTTGCTTCAGTCATTTTCTTGTGTTCAGAATTTGAAAGGATTCGCAAAGAGAAGAACCTATCACTATATCGTTAGATTGACCAAATTGTTAACCTAATCGATACAGTAAGACTGAGAGATATAGACGAGCAGAATATTGAAGTGTTACTTATTGAGGTCGTCCTTAGTCACTATCCCAAATTTGGCGACAATTCGGCTGTTAGATTGCTCTACAGATGTCTCTGAGTACCGTCAGTTTAAAAAAAAAAAAACACCCTTTATACTCAAAGTCCCGAAATTCCATAGGTGGTTAACTATGTAATCTTTTCCCTAATTGTAATAATAATTTAAACCGTTTGACTTTTTTTTTGTATTACAGTTTTTTAATTGGTTGGTGATTAATTCTATCAACTAATTTGTTGATTGTTTGATTGTATTAACTTGATTCTTTCGATATCGAAATTTAAATAAACAACATTGTGTTAATTTGAGCGTACAGAAACGTTGCTGTTGTTCCAGCAAAAATCTTATTTTCACTTTACCGAGTGCCTAGTAGGTAATTTGTAGATTACCTAGATACTCTGCACATTATTTAAGTAATTTGAGAAATGGAACAATTTTCACAATTTTAACGGATCACCCTAGTTAATCTGCAGATTAGCTAGGTAATGTACACATTAACGACTTTCGATATATAAAAACAATAAAAAAAAGATTACAGCAATATAGTTTTTATGTTATTACTGTCGATTGAATCATGATCAAGTATTTGATATTGTTCTTTGCTGCTTTTGTTGTCATTCAGTTATTGTAAATTAAACATATTCAAATAAATTGAAACAGAATAATTTTAATTAAAGATAACTTCATGTAATTAAATGCCAAAAAAGTATCGTGTTTTACAAATCCGTGCTCTACGAAACAAATGACACGTACAAATCATAGGGATAGGTTCCAAAAGTTAGGCAAAGTATACTATTCATTTTCGTAATGTAGAAAAAATATACTTATTAAAGCAATCAATAATTAATTAAAAATCACGGTCAACAGTATTGCACCTTACTTTTTATTCGCTGATAGATAGAGTTAGAACCATATTATTAAACAATTAAATAATACCGTAGAACCCTGATTATCTAAGATAATGTGGACTAAAAACAGCCAGGGCAAATTCAGATTAAAAATTACAAATATAAAAGATTTATATGGTAAATCACTTTTTATACCATAGTAAATATAATCATGCATATGAATATCAATTTTATGCCATTTATTACACATATAATGCCTAGAATAGTTTTAAGAATAAAAATATGTATTATTGTAGTACATTTTAATATGAATGGTTTCTCTAATTTAACATTAAAGTTAAATAATACAAGGTTAAAGTTATACAAATAATCCTCTGGCGATTCTGTAAACATATCTCATTGAATAATGTGTTACGCATTATTGTTTTTCACAAATTTTCATTCAGTCTATTGTAGATTATAGTTTATCGATTTAGGTCATGGCT
>NW_019384360.1:461219-543340 GCF_000671375.1 Centruroides sculpturatus | reverse complement strand
CCATGTAACGTTCTATTATCCAATTGGAAGTAACAATCTAGCGAATCCGTCATTTAGTGTGTTATCGCTCATCTAACTAACGTAGTTTTATCAACATGGAATTAAAAAGACTCTCTATTTACGGGACAGTCGCTCGGGAAAGAGCTTGGCCCGACCCAAAGGGGATGTCCGACAATTTCACGGCCCGAATCGCGTCTCTGGCAATAGATGAGAAACCAATCCAGTTACAGGAGACCACCGTTCGGACTAACCAAAAAGCGAGATTTCGGGCGAAAATCATATAAAAGCTCAAAATCCCTAGGACAGGTGACGGCTGGGACCGAGAACGGCAAACCTTGCTGATGGTGTCGAAGATTCTCTTCTGAAGAACAAAAGCACAAAAATACCGAGCGCAGGGATTACTGGCGGACTTAACTTTTCCAACGACTACTTTCTAAGTTAAATTTATAGTAATTTTTATTTACAATTTAAAACTATAAGACTATTATAGAATCATTTTAAATGATTCTTGAAAAAGCCGATTTAATAATTCGTTCAGAAACTTACATTCGAAACATTTAATTTATTAAATACAGTACACTTTTTTAACATTAAAATCTTAAATATTTATTATTCAGTTGAAAATTCAGAAACAAACTGTACAAAATAAATCGAACAAATGTCGATAAAATTCACAAATTTCTAATTCCGACGGTATCCGTACAAACATGGTAAAAATACTCCTATAATTCGGTAAAACGTCATCGGGCAGCCGAACTACTTTCCGCCGTCCAGCGCCACGCTACGGAGAGTTTAGACGGGTAAATTGAGTTTACTATCGTCTGTACAGTATTATATATAAATTAGGTACCGAATCTACGGTGGAAAAAAGGTCTTTATTAGTCTCCACGGTGCGAATAGAATTAAGTCAGATTCCACTGAGATACGACACGTAACCCCCTTGATTTTTAACCACCAAAATATAATTGCATTAATTCCCTTAATACACAATATACCATGCCAAATTTCGTTTCTTAATCGTTACCCTATTCTGAGATATTGAACGAAATAGACACCAGCACGCACGCAACCCTAAATTTCCCCCTTTTTAATACTTTTTTTTGGGTTCAGAAGATTTCCTGAACCCAAAAATAACCATCGAGATTTGCAAAAAAAGAAAATGGGGAGTCAAATTCGAGACTGTTTTAATACTTTCTCGTGTTGCGTACGGTACATAACAAGTCGGAAAAGTAAAAAGACCAAACATTTATAACTTGCCGCAATTGATATAACATCAGTTGCAGCAATTTTTAAATGATTTGTGAAAAAATTATTTTAATAACGTCTTCTTTTACAATAAAAACATTAATAAAAAATTATTTAAAACGATGGGTCGGTTTTTATTTCATTCACTTAATTGTATTATAAAAAATACACGGAAATACAAAAATATTAATATCGTCGGCGTAGTGTTAAACTAAAATACAAAATTGATAATATTGCGATTTTAAATTTTATTATTATTATTTTAGTTCTATCGAAATAATTCATTTCGATTTTGTTATGCGAATTTATTGTATAACGCATCAAATCGTTAGTTTTGGTTTTATGGATTCCGGATACAACACATCCGTTCTGTCTGTAAAAAGATTTTTTCCACTAGCGATGCTTTGCACACGGCATACAAGAAGCAATCGTTATGCCAATTTCAGCCTTCGAAAGATGTATAGCGCGTTCCACTAATGCCTATAAATATAAAAAAACGGAGTAAATAAATTTAATTTTGTTGCAAGTATAGAACAATTAAATAAAGCTAACCGATAACTGGTCTGTTGCAGCCGCTGCATCTGTTTACAAACAAATCTCCGAAGCATTGGACACAATCAGTTTATCGTCTTTGGGTGCGAATCGCCTTCCCTCCAAGCACACCTGACTCGTGCTGCAACCGAAACATTGACTATGCCAAAGTTTGTTGCCATAAATAACACCGTCGGTGGTGACAATTTGATGTTACTCGAAGCAAGGTGAACTAAACTTCTGTTGGTAACAGGTGTTGCAATGTCGTTACCTATTTGAACGAAGCCTTCGTTATCTATGAGGTTAGCGCGGGCAACGCAACAGAATTTCATAGAAAAGTCTTGATCGGGAAGTTGTGTAATTAGTTGTGTTTTACCAGGCCCGCCGTAAGCGGGCGTGCAAGGCGTGCACCGCACGCGGGCGGCACGTCCAGGGAGCGGCAAATCGAGCGATCGGTTACGTAAAATTCAAAGTCATTGTCATAATACCCACCCTACTTATAGCATATGTCTTCGCATGGAGAAAAAAAAATTCTGACCGGCGCGCAATTATTATATTCTTATTTATATTATAGCGTTAAAGCGCCTCTATTGGCATTTATCAGAATTAAGATGCAATGCGAAACGTCTGTCGGCAGGTTGAACCATCCGGCGGCGCCCGAAAGCCAAGTACCCATAGTCGTGCTCTATGACAGAAGTTGATAGGACTGGCGATAATAGGGAATCCCCACAGAGCTTCCTTCTCAATTTGTACTTGTACGCATTCGAACAGTTCTATCGCATATCAAATTGCAATTATTTTGTTAATAATTCTTCTGACATGGGTCTAAGTATAATTAATGATATTTTAACTTGGTTAGGATTTAAATCTGAAGCTTAAAGACGATTCAAGTAGTGAAACAGACATTGACGGTATTGATTTGTTTAATGAAATCAATACTTTAAAGTTGCATTTTCCAGAAAACCAGTCTAATGATCCACAAACCCTATTACAATATCTTTTTACTAATGACTTAATTTCAACATTTCCGAACACAGCAATAGCACTAAGAATATTACTTACATTGCCGGTTTCAGTTGCATTTGGTGAAAGGTCCTTTTCAAAGTTAAAAATTATAAAAAACTATTTAAGATCAACAATGCACCAGCAAAGACTAAGTAATTTAGCTATAGTTTCAATTGAACACGAAATCTTAGCTTGGATACAAGAAAATTGATAGCAGATTTCGCAAACATAAAGGCAAGAAGAGTTAAATTTCTGTAAAATAAATATTTATATGGTTTTACACTTAAGTAAACAAAAATAACTTAGTAATAATAAATAGTTTTTCTTTATAAAGTATTTCTTTTCCTTTTTCACTCCCTTATGAGACAACACTAAAGAGCCTTACTGGCAAGCTCATCCTAGGTAGTCGTAGTTAAACAGGGGGCGGCATAATCGGTATTGCACACAGGCGTTCAAATAGCTAGCGGCGCCCCTGATCTACACTACTAAAGGCCAATACGAGTACGATTAATATGAATTGAATATAGCTAATAAAATTAAACAGTATTGAGATGAAACGAGCCATACCCTGCATGTCGAGAACTTTATCTTTTATCTTATACAGTATTTCGGAGCAAATGCTTTTGGTAATCATTATTCATACCAGATGAAAGGCTTTTGCTTCATTTGCTTTCACTTTTACCTTATTAGCATTTACTTCGTTTTTATTCATACGGGCCATTGATAATGCTTTTTCGCAATTTTGGCACGCAGTTTTATTCAGCGATACGTAATCTTCGGGAATGCAATCTAAGTTCTTGATTTTGGTAGTTTATTTCCACATCAGTTTTCATTTCACTCGCTGGTAAATTTATATGTAATATTCTCATCTCCAAATTCTTCATCAGTCACATTGCTGCACGTATTTGTAAGAGGTGATAAAATTGATTGTGCATAAATTATTCTATCTTCCTTTAACATAGACAACGCTTTATGAAGAATGAAATCATTATAAAGCTAAGTAGCATTGTAAATGCCTAATGTCCTTTATATAGAACACCTAACTTTTCTTTAATAAAAACTTGTATAAAAGTTAATAGCAAATCTTTTGTACTAAAAGCTAGAAGATTTGAGTATATCTATACTATTATAAGAAAGAGGTAATGTTTGTAAGTATCAAGTAATCTCCGAAACTACTCATCCGATTTCAAAAATTCTTTCACCAATATTTAGAATGGAACTTCAGGGTGGACATAGGCTGTATATATTCCGTTAAACATTCATATAAATTAAAAGATATAATCTAGGTTAAGGCTTTTATGTCCAACACATGGCGCTACGAGTACGACGCCCTAAGTTTGCTTTTCTGTGAAAATGAACTAAAGCAGATCATAATCTATCTATATAAATAAAAATGTAATGTTCGTTTGTTCCTAACGATTCCTTTGAAATTCTGACAACGCTGCATTCGAATACGCACGTGTTTTTATATAATATACGTGTCGAAATTCCCCCCAATGGGGGAAGATGGACAGGATTAAGGCTTAGGTAAAGAACTCTGCTTCTATTCATACTATTTTAGATGCGGTTTTTTGCGTTTTAATAGGGTACGCCAACAGAATATACACTAAAAAGGGATTTTTCGAAAAATTCCCTCCACGGGGGGAGTGTTATACATTTATAATAGATACATTTTGAGCCACAACAACGCGTGGCAGGGTCTGCTAGTATTTTATAAAAACAAAAATTTGATACTTACTACAAAATTTATATCTTTTGAAGTAAACACCGAAATCAGCCAAATCAAAAAAGTCTCTATTTGAATCAAACATTCTTAAAAAATTCACTGCTAATAAACCACAAATTGTGTTTATCATCTATAACTGTGCCCACGCAAAAATAATTATTAAAAATTCATTGTTCAAAGCAGGTTGAAAGAACTTTTAACCTTATATAGGACATTAGGCATATATGGTTTAAAGGATTTCGATGCTATAATAACGAAATAAAACATTGTATTATTTCGGGCGCTTAGAAAAATTTTTAAGTATCGGAAACGAAACCCGACCACCTAACAAAATTTCAAGAATCCGATCGGAACGGAACTCTAACCCAAATCTACGGCGGCGGTATCTTTATTGCGCCTCTTTTCGATGAATTTGCATTCCGTGAAAACGTTACAAGAGTGAAAGTGATTTATTTCAAGCTATGAGACTTCGATTCAACTCATCTCTAATTTTTCTTGGTTAAAACTGGTTCCAGGCGATAGTATTCAGAAGGAGAACGGCCATGACCGCAGCCGCCTTAATTCTTTCAAATTATCAGAGAAAAATCTGACTGGGCTAAAATTGTTTGGCGTTTATCGGGATTACGAATTTAGTTCTATGAATTATCTGGAAAAATATTAACTTGACAAGTTTCCATTTTCTTCTCTTTCGGTGTATGTTTCTTCGCCTATCCGATTCGCACTTCTAAACTTATCCATTATATCTATCTTCGAATTTTCCTCCCAGCTGAAATTTTATTCATAATCTTTTTCGTTGCGTAGTCAGCATCTATCGACGAAACTTTTCGGAAATCCAAATTCCTCCAATTATTTTAGCAGCAGCTTTCAATCTTTAGATTAGGGATCATCAAATTCTTATTGAAGTTTCATTTCGGTAATGAAACTTCAAGAATTTGATGATACCTAATCTAAGAACAGACCCATCACTATAGCTGCTCTGCATCTTAAGCATTATTTTGCATGAACAACACTCCTTAAAGAAAGCGATAATCTTTGGTACTATTTAAACATCAAATTAATTTTGGATCGGAAATGTATGCGACTTCTCGCAACGCATATGGCAACGCTCAATGGCAAAATGTCACGGCGACGATAATTTGTCATGAACGTTACGAGAAAATTAATATAAAAGCCGTCTCCTGTATGTGAATTCCTTAATTCTTACAGTAACATATTCGGAAGTGTAAAAAAAAACCCCACCTACTTGAAAGAGATTGATTTTAGAGTTTTTTCCTCTAACTTAATCAAATTTTTCTTCCCTTGACGATGAAACAACTGGATGGCCGAAGCGACTAAGGGGTCGGCCTACCGCTCTGAGGATCCGAGTTCGAATTTGGATGAGCAATCCCAGGAATTTTTCATATGCGGTCAGTTCCGGATCTATCAGATACCTGCCCACTAAGCCGGCTGACACTATGATGGGCTTAAACGAAGTTTTTTTTTTAAAAAGAATGGCAAATTCCGAAGTCGACGACTCAATTTAGAACTGTCAGCATTACAATTTATTTGGTTAGAGAGGACAAACTAATAATACGGCAATGTAAGATTAATAGAGCCTCTCTATTTTTTAAAGTTTTGAAGTAAAAAAAAAAGCTCAAATATTAGTTACGAATTCTATTTGTTTTTGACAAGCTTTTTAACTAGCAGGGTTGAAAACATGTTTTAATTTAAAATTGGATTCCTTACCCAACATTTCATCTTATCTGTCGACCATAATTACTAGCATTATTTTTTGTATTCACCAAAGTAATTATGAACTTTTAAGCAAAGATTTTGAATTCTAAGATTTTCAATTTGAAACTGAATACAGCTATAAATGATTTTTAACCAACCAAGCATTAAGTATAAATATTCTAATTTTAAATATTAATACTGTCAAAATTAGTTCTTATTACACATTTAAGTTTTGCATCTAATTTTTATTTGTTGAACATTTCTAAAATTTAATTAAGAAAAAAAATTACTTTTGTGAGTTAAGATTACCAGTAAAAAATCTAGAATATTGTTCAACAGTTCCAATAAGATTACATTATTCTTTTCCATACACAGTAACAGGTAATGAAACACAAGGTGATTTTATCTGAATGCACATAGGTACTTTCAGCATTTTACATTGCAATATCAAGATGCGGCCACCTTATGATATTACAATGTAGCTACCTGACCCTTCTATTCTAGACACACATACCCCGTCCGCACTGAGCATTTCAATCTACATTCTGATAAGATTGGCAACTGTGCAGTGGTGTGACCTCTCGACCATTTCAATCTTGAGTGAAATGAGGTTCAATCGCAATCGACATAAGTTTTTTGAAATTAGATCCAGTCATTAGAGTTCTCACAATCCCATACACGCGAGAAGAAACAAGATGGCTATGGAACGTTCACATGTCGGGCTATCAACAGAAATAAAAGATATTTGGAGGCAATGAGATCTGGCTATTATTACATATATGGCAAGAAAAAGTATTTCTGACAAAAATGTCCATTCTTTTTTGGTTCGTGTTTGTGACATAGAAGTTGCATCACTTTTATCGAGCACAATAACCAGGTTCTTCTCAAGTGGACTGCCTGTGTGAACAGCTCGATGCTCAACTGGCAACAGTTGAAATCAAGATTGTGGATAAATTGACATCAAAGTGAGTCATGGATTATATGAGAATGCAGTATAACTGTGGTTCCCATGGTGCCTACTTATATAGTCTGTTTATAAACTTTACATACATGAACATACACTAATAGAAAATGTGCTCTTACATATTTCTGATAAGTAATATATGGCTCCCATTGTGACAAGGTTTGGCCTCCCCTGTGGTGTGTTATGGGGAGTGTGACTTTTTAAATACAGCAATTGTAACACGGTTAACCTGAATCGTAAGTAAGAGACAAGTTTAATAAGCTATCTAAAGACACCTTAAGTAGTGGAATGACTTTATTGCAGAACCCAAGAGAGGGTGCACTGACAGTACATAATAGCCCAAAATAGCCATGCAATCAACTAAACCATCATTCAGCCTATTGGCACATAGTATATTTAGGTACAAAAATAAAGCAAACAAAATTTAAACATATTTGCTTTAGATATCAGTATTAGCATTTAAATATCCACATGAATAAAGTTTACATAGGCACATTAATTTGTACAAAATTTCAACTAATGTACTGGCCATAAATTATTTATGGTCTATTCATAACAGTTGATTCAAATACATTTAAGAGCTACAAGATCTAATTGTTGATACAGAAACTTATTTCAGACATTTAAGGTATACAAGATTATTGCAAATTTTTACCACATTTATCTATTTCTTTTTATGATTTTGATAATATTAAACAGCATTAAGAATTTCAATGAAATACTAATTATTAAATCTGGCAATGATGGCTATAAGTGCTTTCATATTACAAGTAACAATGCTACATAGATCACCCCCCTTATCACAAAATGTTCCCATTAAAAGAAAATATACAAACAGAATATTTACCTTCACCACTTGGTACAAGCCAAAATGTTTAAGGAATAAAATAAGGACTTAAGTACTAAAAGATCATTTACGATTTTCATTTCTTTATGTCACAGGAACAAAATTATTTCTACAAAAAATTTGTTTACAAAGGGTTTACACAATAAATTTAATGGCAAATACAAAGTGGCCAATCAATTTATTCAGTTGACTTGTGGAAGTTTGTGCCCCTTCTCTTGAACAACCACAGCCAAAATCCTCATGGAAAATGGAAGATTCATTGTACACAGGGGGTGAGTCAAATCTGGTAAGACACCTAATAAATATCACATTTCTTATAATAAAAACTTAAAGATTTTTAATTTATATTCGACTTTACTTACCTAATAATTATTTGACCGCAAATAATCACCTAGCTTCTCGACAACTGCATTCAGTTGTCCTGGAGGAAAGCCATCTGTGGTTGCAGCAACAAGCAAACCTATAAATAAAAGTTTTTAAGCATTCATAAAAAAAATACAAAAAATTTAAATACAGCAAATTAAACCAAGAACCACCAAAATTTAACTATTAAGAAATAGGTTTCTATTAATGCTTACATCATACAAAATCAAAATTATTCAAAAAGCAATATTACAAAACTGCAAATCATTCCATACCCAACTTATAGGTTTAAGACTATTTCTGACAAATTTCTAACTTCATAAGAAGTACTCAAACAGTTTTATGGAAAAATTTAATTTTACACAATCTTATCTCATTATGAACAACCTTGAAAAATCCCATAAAAATAGCTTAAGAAAATGAAAACTTTGCTGATGTCAACAATTCGTTACTGTTGAGTTATATTGGAACAAATGTGCAACATTTAATGATAACAAATTTAATGCTGAATACAAAAGTTCAAAATTCAAATGGAACAATCATGTGGTTATTCTGCACATGATCCTTTTGACAACAGTTGAAAACAGCATCAACCATAAGCAGCAACGTGATGCAGGAAAAGATCAAGGTGCATTCACATTAACACTCCCACTTGCCAAGATGTCTCCAATTACAAACAAAAACGGATAAACAGCAAAGAAAAAAAAAATCAATAATTACGAAATTAGCTTTAGAATTTCAAAATGTTATTGGGATTATTAATGAATGTTTCTTTTGAAAACAGTTTTGTCAAAAAAATCAGCTTTATCAGTTTGTGTACCACTGCTACAGCTTGCTCTGTAGCAGTGGTGCACAAACTGTGGGTCACGAGAAAATTTTTCAGGGGGTCACCAAATTATTGGGTTGTTCAGAAAGTAATTTCGTTTTTTTACCACTAGACAGATTAGTCGTATTTTTTCCGCCATTTTCATTCTAAATCGTATCATCCTTATATATTTTGACAGCTAGCATTTTAAGGCTTATTTGTAAAAAACTTTGTTTGATTTCGTGCAATTGTTTATTTTTGTGTCCCATCAAATATGGAAGATCGAAAGCAGCATTTTCAGCATATTTTGCTCTTTTATTATCAAAAAGGTAAGAATGCTGTTCAAGCGAGAAAAAAAATTGTGTCACATGTATGGAGAAGATGTATTGACCGAACGAGTGCCAAAACTGGTTTACAAAATTTCGTTCTGGCAATTTCAATATTGAAGATGTACCATGTTCTGGATGGCCAGCTGAAGCCAATGAAAACAAAATAAAAAGGTACTGATTGAAGCAAACTGCTGAATAACACGTGAAATCACTAAGATTAAATTTGTCAAATTGAACTGTTTATAATTACTTGAAACAAATTGGTTTCGTTTCAAAGCTTGATATATGGGTTCCACATGTTCTTAAAGCAAGCATCTCTCTTTAAGAACATGTGGAACCAATATATCGAGAAAAAAAATTTCCTTAAAATCCCACCGAAGAGATGCTCTCTTCGGTGGGATTTTAAGAATTTTTTTTTTTGGGATCTTTTAGCAGACAATTTAACAATTGATTTGAAAGTGTACTGCCATCGAGTAAACAAATTGAGTAATATCAAACAGAAAAGGCGGCCAGAATTGATCAAAACAGGTGTAGTGATTTACCACGATAATGTCAAATTTCACACAAGTTTGGTAACTCGTCAGAAACTGTTATAACTTAGATGGGAAGGGCTATCACACCAACCATATTCGCCAGATTGAGCACACTCAGATTATTACTTGTTCCGGTCTATGCTAATTTTTTAACTAAGACATTTACTTGAAATGACAATGTCAAAAATCACTTGGATCAGTTTTTTGTAAGCAACGATCAAAACTTTTCTGAATGTGAAATCATGCTACTACCAGAAACGATGACAACAGGTATTTGACCAAAATAATTCAATAAAATATTTATTATAAAAATATTGTGTTTTTTCCCCATGGAAAAAAATGAAATTACTTTCTGAACAACCCAATATATTACAGTAATACCTTGATTTACGCAAACCCAGAGTTACGCGATTTTAAAATCTCGTAGATTCGTCTTTTGAGCACCACGCAACTCTTGATTATTCACTTCCCCCTACACTATTGTTCAGCTTACATGTTCGGATGTGTCGCGCGGAATAGACCCATAGCTACAATTTATTTTGTGTTATTTATTTCTGTGTTTGTTATATCTATGGAGACTTGACTCTACTATGTCATCCAAACGAAGTAGAACTGATTATTCTGCATCAAAGAAGAAAAGAAAAACTATCTTTGGAATGTAAAGTTGAACATTATTAGAGACTTTGATACAAAAATGAAAATTTGTGAATTGGCAAAGAAAAAATTCTGGAACCTGTGAAAAATGCTCCATCTTTAAATTAAAGCATAATTCATAAATGTCATGGATTATCGCTGAGATGGAAACAATGTTAAAATTATAAATCAAGTAAATGTGAAAAATTGTATAACAATTTGTTATACATATGTATTAACTAAGATTTTATTAAACATTTTTTTCTAAATTATTGTTTTTTTTAGTCTCTGGCCCCAATTAGAAATTATTTGTATGCGTTTAAATGCGAAATTATACCCCAACTTATGCAGTTATTGCTCGATCCCACCTATCACGTAAGTTCAGGGTATTACTATATAAAAACAGAACTACTTTTTTTTTTACAAAAACAATTGTCTGTATTACTACCTAATATTGAAAATTGCAAGCTGTAAATCAAGTGTCTGTATTAAGTACTAATACAGATCTGTATTGGAACTTAGGATCTGTATTGGAAATCACAAGTCATAACATAGAAGCAATCATGAGCTCTTTGCAAGTGCACACCTCATATTGAATTCTCACAATTTAAAAAAGAACTTTACCAAGTATTTTTCATTAAATAAATATTTATAACCATTGTTTCATAAAATTGTGTGTTTTATTCAGACCTCTAATAAGGCAGAAACATAAGTGCAAATCCCTGAAAGTATTTCATTTTAACTATGCTGACAATTAAAAAAAAACGTTATCTATCCAGGGGGTCGCAACAAAATTTTACACAAAATGGGGGTTGGAATTTAAAATAGTTTGTGCACCACTGCTCTGTAGCATTCAATACTACAAAGCTTTTGTTTTTATATGCAGAACCCATCTGTGTTTAATAGGTTTGGTCATTTGACAAGCTCCTACATTTCATTTTTCTCTAATGCACTAAGCTTGTCTTTCATTGCCATCTCCCACTGCTTCCAGTCCAATGACACTTCTTCAAATGTTTCCAGACAGGCTATAGCCATCAGCAGATAACTCAATTATTTTTCAGGTTTTCAGGACTTGCTTATTATGAGCTAGTTCGTCAACTATCTTTGTGCCAACTTCACTTCTGTTGGATGTTAAATGTCTTAACTTTTTTCATGTATTTTCACATGCAATGCTACATGAACTTTCTCCGTGTTTCACTCCCATAAACAATATACTCTCTGCTTTGGTTCATAGCCAACTAATACCATCAATTTACTTTTCAAATCAAGTTTCTTGCAAACTGTTTATTGATAAGCATATATGTATCACTTCAAAGCATCTTTAACATTGGTATGGCAATTGGCTAGATTTGTCAGTTTGTGATAATGGTTTGATTTGCTTATGTTGTGAAATAGACATAAATGGCAGCATGACTATGTTTGGCCATTGTCTTGTTGAGTGCTTATTTAAGTAATTGAGACAGTAAGTTTTCCAATATCTGGTCCTCTTTCTCATCCCAGCTGACAACAAATGTTTGAACAAGGGGTTACTGCGCAGGGTGTTTTGAAACTCATGGGAAAAAATTTAAGGGGTGATAGAAAACATCTAAACAAGCAATTTTCACCATGCAATGCATAGGCGGAGAGCAAGTGGTGAACCACTAGACGGGGTTGTAATGGAAAGCATAAAGCACGAGTTTTCTTACACATCATTTCTACCGTAGATTTCAGAAGGCATGGCGACGTACAGTTATCAGGAAAAGGAGGACATCGCTCTTTTGAGCAGTTTCTATAATTTTGCCACACATGCTGTCAATAAAATTATTTAGTACCTCCTCTATCAGTTTGGTGTTTTGTTCTTTCATGTAACTGATACCTCCTAGCGGTTCACCGCTCGCTCTCCACCCATGCATTGTAGGGCGAAAATTGCTTGTTTAGATGTTTTCTATCACCCCTTAAATTTTTTCCCATGAGTTTCAAAACACCCTGTATAATACCTTAATCACAATTGGTACATCATCCTGCTTGTGACCGAGATCAAGTTAAGCCACCATTTGTTCCACTTTTGCAACATGTTCAGCGAGCATCTCTGAACATGTGGCAAAAGTACTGTCTTTCGGATCCATTTTATATTCATAACATTTCTGCAGCAGCAAATGAACACTTACTTTGTTCTTTTGTTCTATTACTTTTGTATTGGAGCAAATGTGGAATTTAGTATTACATTTCAGTTTGTTAAAGAGGCAGAGAGAAAAGAGATCTACAAAAGTTCAAAGTTCTTCAACAATCATATGGTCATCCATCCTGTACATGACCCTTTTGACAACCATTGTAAAACGGCACCAACCATACACAGCAGTGTGCTGCAGGAAGAGACCAAGACACATTCACATCAACAGTTACAAAAAAGCAAATATTTTTACTTTAACTATAATCATCTTCATTGAAACAAAAGAATAGAACATTGAAAAAAATTTAATCAATTTAAAAATGTAAAAAAAATTTCTAATTCAACACCCAAGAATATGAATAAACAAAGGAACTAATGGAATTTTCTCAGTATGTAATTAAACGTTAAACCTTGTTCAATTAAATTTCCAACAGTGTGAATTTCAGTATCATTTTTTTTCTGCCTGGAATTTGACACATTCTTACACAATACACAGTATAATTTAGTGGAAATTTATTTTGAAACATTTAGGTTCACTTACACAAATTACTCTAGCAGGTATATTGGAAGCATTGCAACCATTCAAATTTATTAAACAAATTTTACATAATTCTTGTCTAATAGTGAATATATATCATTGCTAAATAGTTAAAGAAACTGAAATAGTTAAACCCAATTTCTAACCTCTCTGCAATTCTAAGTTATTGTATATCCGATAAAATTTATATCAAGTTGTATAAAATATGTATAGGTTAAAACTACTCTAGTAATTTAGAACTGCTTCTGTAACTTGTTATTAAACGTCTAAATTATATTTCGATATATTTACTTGATATAAATACTTGCTTGTATTTAACAAGCACATATTGTGAAATACTTTATATTGAAGTTATAGCCACAATATAGGGATTTTAAACTAAAAGAATTTAATGTAAATTTTTTTACTTTATTTTTGAACACTGTTGAATCCAAAACAGGTTTTGCATAACAAACTAATATTGAAGATATAAATATATCATTTCACATGTCAAAAATTTCTTGGATTGTTTCAAATTACATGAGAATTTGTTAAGTTTGTGTTCTCTGCAACATTTAAAATTTAAGTAAAAAAATTTATGGTTACTATGCCATTGGAGCTGGGATAATTGATGATTCTTCAATTTTACTAAATTTGCAATAGTCAAATTGCAGTAGATTTCACTTATTCAAAGCAGATAATGTTCAGTTGTTTAATGTTATCAGACTAAATAAGTAAAAACCCTTGCTCATGGCAAGCTGTTTGGTTAGTTACCTTCAATTAAATAGGCAAAATGTGTCCAAACTATTTGCCTCAGTATGTGGCTGATACTGGTTAAAATGGGCAATTATGCATTACTTTTAATATTAAATGTGTGCTAATGGCGATTAAAGTTGCTGCCATCAATTAAGAGAGATGCTAGTTAATAGTACTGAAAAACATTTATAATTAGTAATTGTAATTTATTGAAACATATGTAACTTGGAAGTTATGTTATCAGTCAATGAAACAAGACCAGCCTCTCATTATAGTCTTATGTATTCTTGCTTATTGATATCAGTATAGATTCCAAAGTGATTACAATAAGTTAGTTCACTATACAGGTATCCCTAGATTAACATGATTAATCTCTCAATGTTACCGCATATAATCAAAATCACATCAATCAAATAAGATATCCATGTTAAGTAAAGATAGCTGTTAAAGCCATGTTAATTAAGACTTCTGCTGCATATATAAAGAGATTGCTGCAACTGATTACACACATCAATCAAATCATGGGTTAAGCAAGTGATACCTGTATTTTAAACTCATCTGCATTCTATTCTATTAAGGTTTTTAAAATATAAAGCAAAATTAAAGAAATAGATTACTGTAATCGTAATAAATTATAATGCAAGCCTTTGACTATGATATATATAAACAAAGAATAACATGTTTCACTATTATGAAATTTGATTTATACCTAATATGACAGTTTATACCAGGGCTGTGGAGTTGGAGTCATCAAAAAATCTGCCGACTCTGACTCCTTTTTACTTCCCAACTTGTTATGTAGATACAACAGAAAAATATTGATCCTCCAACTTTTTTTTGCAAAAATACATGTCCCAAACCCCTCAAAAAAGTCAATAAAAGGGAAAAAATTTGCGTATGTATATGTTGGTGTCTAATTTGTTTAATTTCTTTATTTTCTGTTCTGAGATATTAAACAATATCTCAGAATGGGTAAAGTTTAAGAAACAAAATGTGGCACTGTAGCTTGCGTATAAAGGGGCATTAATACTATTAAATTTTGGTTTTTAATTAAAGGTAGACAGGATGAATACATAAGTGGTCATGTGTCATCTCTCTTAATGAATACAGTATTTTACTCATTAGCGTTCAAAATTTAAAAAAATAAATAAAACTCATCTCTACCCTCAAAGTAAGCTTTTTTGGCATTTTATAATAGTACAGTAAAACCCGTTAAGATGTTCTTGCCTAAGATGTTAGAATGTGCATGGGGACACGATTTAGTTCAACCACTTTGAAGCTTAATAACAAATTCCTGTGTTAAACCATCTGACTCCAATTCTGACCACAGAAATTATTAGGCTTCAAACAGGGTGAACAAAATCATGCCCCCCCCACACACAGTTTAACATCCACACATACAGAAAAAAACTTCAAATCTTTTGCATATCTCAAAATTTCAAGGTGTCCCAAGTCCAAAATTGTAAAAATTTGGGAGGGGTCAATTTTTTGACCAAGTGTTACACTTTCCATCTGTTATAACAGAGGAAAAAGTAGAAATTATCAAATACATATTTATATATATTACTAAGAAAAGTCTTTTAGCTTTGGAATAAAAAGTTTCTATGTTCTATCTGTATTAGAACTATTTATTGAATCTTATTCTGAGGTTACGTGATGACATCAGAATTTCTGAGTCTCTTTCAGTAACAAGTCTGCCCCTGGTCGGAGTTGGATGATAAGAAAAGTTGGAGTTGGTAGATTTTTACGCGACTCCACAGCCCTGGTTTATACTCTGTTTTCAGTTATATATACAGCATATATGAAATTTCATTAGCATTTTCTAATATTTGTATGCATTACTATATACCTTATTTCATACATAAATATATTTTTGGCATAAAGTTTTAAAATTTTTTATGAATAAAATCTTTATGCCTGATGTAAGAAGCATAAAGTTACCTGTGAAAAATGTTAAATTTTTGAAAAACTTACGATTTATATAAACAAGACTCAAATGTAAACTTTTTGCATTGAATTCATACTGACAAAATAATGTAAAAGTTCATTTTATTCAAAAAATTTATCTAATGTAAAGATGCTAGCACTGACATTATGCAAAACTAAAACTGACAATGATAGCAAATTATATTAGAAACATGCAAACTGTCAATGCATAGAGCTAAAGAAATTATGGATATTATAACATGCAATATTGGATTTAACATTAAGAACTTAAATGTCAAATCAGATTTAGTGATAAAACTGCATACACTTCCCTAACAGCATTTTATAGTTAGATTCTTATATGTCAAGCAACAATTATAGTCCAAACATTTGTTACAAAATCACAAGTTTGGTATAAATTTAAAATAGTTTCATTCTGAAGTAAAAATTTATAGAATCAAAATGCTATAACTTGCAAGTTTTAATAATAAAATTATATTTACATGTATTAGTTGCAACAACAATTAAAGCAGAACTTCCTTTCCTTCCTCTAAGAAGCGAATTCTCTGCATGCAGACAATAATACTTATCTTCACCTAAACGAATCCCAGATTCTGTAAAGGAATTAGGATTGGTCCTCATAGTGTCAGCAATAAATTTCAATTCTTGTTGTGTCACCTATAAAATAAATACAATAAATTAATTTTACAATTAATAACTAGAAATTATTAAATTTGTAAGAAATGAAACAATAATTTAAACACAACTATTCTGACAAACTAACCAAATAATGCAGTGTATTTGAAAAATCAGTAATAATTTAAACAGAAGATACTGTAGTTACTTGAAAAATCTAAAGAATCAAATCTTAATTTCTACAACCTCACCCACAAATTCTTAAATAGACAAGACAAACTTCTGTTAACAGAAGAGTTTAGTATTTATTGAAAGTTATACAAAGTGAAACCTCGCTTAACGAGCATATTTCATTCCAAAATCTTACTCGTAATGCGAAACACTAGTTAAACAATCAGTTTTTCCCATATAGAGTAGAGCATCAATTATCCAACCCCCGATTAACCATCACATCAGTTAACCAACCATTCTACTTGGCAAATTTCAAATGTCTGCTAGTGAAGTGGCACTACAATATTTGGCTGTGTCTTGGCTACTTTAATATTATTTTTGTTAAATTTTTGCATGTTTTAGCTAGCAACACAGTTCAATCATTGAAGTGAGGCCAGTATTTAAACGAGACTTAATTTTCTAATTATGAGTGGTTGTTTATTTTGCGAGCAATAAAATAATTTTTAATGATACAATAGTGACGATTATTATTTTTAAAAAATTTGTTAGGCTTAACATCGATGAAAATTCAATGCAAAATTGGTTAATAGCAATATACTAATTACATGGGATATACTAATATACTATACTAATAAAATCAGATAACTGAAAAAATGGATTTTCAGTTATCCGACCAACATAAATCCCCAACTGAGTCAGATAATCGATGCTCTACTGTAAATTAATGTAAAATATGATAATGCGTTCCACACCAAAAAGCAGTCATACTTTATGTATAATGTTTATTCAAAGAAAATTATACATTGTTAAGGAGCTTGAATCATCATCTTTTCTAGCATGGAATGAACTAACCTGGAATGTAAATTCAATTTGCGGAGGGAATCATATGTCTGATAAACACGCCAAACAATATGCCAAATTCTTGTGCTATGTAAAGGCTATAATTAAATATAAATTAAATTAATTTGACTAGAGGTAGGCAGTTATGCTAGGTAACAGCTAGTAGCCTAATAAAACAATACTATAGAAAGAATTCAGTATTTGGTTTATATATCTTATATTTTCTGTACTAAATATATTCATGTTTGGCAATTTAAGATTCTTCAGTTACGAATAATTTATTCATTCTTGGGAGAAAAAGCCAAAAATCACATCCTAGCATGACAATGAAATGATTCAGCTAACTAGATAAAATTTTAGGTAGTTTATACAGTTGAAAGATAAATCAGGTAATATATACAGGATTGTAACAATGAAGGCGTTGACTACTGTATAGAATCCCAACAGTGACTGCCATAGTGGTTGTTGCTACTAGTAGTCAGACTGGAGGTCTTAATAAAGCTTTACATTTTTTCTCACTTGTCTCAATCAATCTCAATATTGCAACAATAGCAAAGATAAGCATACTGCTAAAAAACTTTTAATTTAATTTGGAATTGGTCATTAAATTTAATACAAGATGGCAACATATCTGCCTACCTCTAGTCAAATTATTTAATTTCTAATATTTAATTAGTCTTTACATAACCCAAGAATTTGGCATTTCGTTTGGTGTAATGGACTATGGTTGTTCATGTTTGTGTGTAATATGTCTGAACACAAAGTTTGGAAAAATTGTTATCACACGTGACACTAAGATGCTAGGGCAGGGACCGGAATTAGCGGCTCTTCGGACAAACTCCAATTTCACCTCACCGCAGCCTTATAACTTATGAGTTTATGAGATAGAGTCGTACACCGTCCGCACATGACCACACTCGTGTTGATCAATGTGTCGCATAAGATTGGTAGCATTTGAAGCATATCTATAGATATAACACATTGAATGTGTGTCCGTCCATCCGTATAACGTTATGCCAAAAACGTCCACTAGAGGCGCCCCTATCGTGTGTCGTATTTCGCACGTTTAAATTAATATGCGGTTCTCTGGTACTTTTGTTATCCTGTTTTCATGACAATTTGGCTCTTCTCACTTGACAAACTGCTGACCCCTGTGCTAGGGGAATGAGTGCTAAACACAGACTTATGTAGTATGCACACAATCCGGGACTTCCCCTCATCTCGTTATGCGAAACATCACATATTAAGTGAGTGACAAACCATTTTTTTTACAATTTGTTTTGATTGTAATGCAAATTACTCATTATGAGAGGTGCTCATTGAGGTTCCACTTATGTATTTTAAGCAAAAAGTAACTTTCACAACTATACAATGGCACTACCTATGAGAATCAAATTCTTTACATTATATCTAAATTCCAGATAAAGAAATTTAAATAATTAAACTGTTTTAAATAATAAAATTATAATTTTACCCTTACTTTGCTCAGACCGATTTAAAATCTAAATTATTTTGATGCTATAATTGAATTTGAATGATTAAATATTTCATATTCCTATTTAAAACACCCTTTAACCTCAAAATATTAAAATTAGTATATTCAGATGGCTACTTCTCAATGTATTAAAACTGAAATGCCAAGTCACTGATCTAGGCTTGTTTTTACTTTAAATATAAATCAAAATTTTAAATAATTTAGATTAATTGCTTCCTGTATTTTCTGATTTTTATTATGGTGGCATTATATAATTCCATTACCATGTTCTTTTACATTTAAAATTTGTACCTTTTTTACACAGGTTAAAATACAAAAATCATTTAAAATTTAAAAAACTGGATGTTGTATTGGAAACACCCTGTTCAATACATCTTATCAGAAGATAAGTAATTTCAATGAAGAAACTATTGATAAGTCTTAAGTTAATTTGAAGTTAGTATTAATATTACCATTGTTTGAAATATTGACTTAAAATATTACATTTTTTTCAGTTAAAAATATTTGTATAAAGTATTGAACATTTTGAAAATTCACTGGTGTGTGAAAATATCAACACACACAAGTTAAAATATTTTCTTTCAATTCCAATAATAAGAATTGGTGGTGATAATCATTTTTTACAATGATAAAATTGAAAGCAGAGTTTAGATCAGTTAATGATTTAAAATTTCAAAAAGGGAGAACCACTAACAGTTTAGGATATTGCTATTGTAAAAAATAAGCAATATTAGAGCAATATTTTATAATCAAATTTAAGAAAATGTTCAGGAAATAAACTAAATAACAAATTTTCAACTGATCACTCATAATATTCATTTCTACATTAAATGTAAAGCAAAATCATCAGACTGATTATGACTAAACTGATTAGATTGTTGACATTTGAAGAACAAATATTAGTAAACATGAATTATTCGAATTGTAAATTTTGAAAATTACTTAGCGTTTCAAAAAAATCCTGTAATTTAACATTAAAATTAGAAAAGAATCAATTTCTTAGTTTTATTTAAATTAGAACAAAGATTTCTCTATTTTTAATTTATTTATGGCATTTTCATATTTAGATTTTGAAATATTAAAGATTCCATCTTAACTATAATGAACACTGAAAAATAAAATCTAAACTCAATTACTTAAAATTTACAAAACATTCAAAAATTAAAAAGTTAATGTATAATTTGAATATTTATCAACATTGAATTAAAATAGATTTTAATTCAATGTTAGTTTGTTTTTAATTCAAAGTATTTTCTGCAATTTCAGTCTTAATTTTTGCCACTTTCTAACAAATTCTTTGTCTTAATTTCTGAAAATACCTATTTCCTTTAATTTTACAGAAATAATTGATAACCGACTAGATATTGATGTAAGATAATCAAATTTTACACATTAAAGCCAAAAACAATTGCCAAATTACATTGGGTTATACTACCACTACTACTACTAATTAAATTCTAAATAATTTGGTACAAGAGGTAGGTGTTAGGCAGCATCTCTTGCTTTGTTTAATAATAATTTTAGTAACTTAAATTCTGGAAGAAAAGAATTGGCCCGAAGTGGGAATAAAGTATAATAAAAGTATAATTAAAATTGTTTAAAGTTTTCATTACATAGTTTTATATAAAAACACAGGACATTCACTTTCCACAACTCTGCATGTGCTAGATAAGTATTTCCTATCTAAATTTCCTTCCTGTAAATTCTGGAAAGGCTTTACTAAACCATTTCTTGAAACAATTTATAGTTTTAAAATAAAAATACAATTATTTGAAATTAAAAAATGGCATTATTAAACTTAAATGCTTAAGAAAAGAAAAATGTTAAAAATCAAATTTTACTGATAAAAAAATTCAGATAAATTTACAAAACAGATAGCAATTTCAAAAAGGTTTAAAGTCCTCAATTTAAAACAATTTGATGATTTATTTGTATTAAAAAGAACAGGAATTAAATATGTTTTTAACTATGTAAAAAAAAATTTTTTATTAGAAATTTAAATAAATAAAGCAAGTAAAAAATTTAAGTTAAAAAAAAGAAAAAGGAAATCTAAGGGGAGAAAAGTAATATTTTTGAACTAATTAAAAACAAATATAGAATTGATCATTCTGAATTCAGAAGGACGTCAGTAATCAAATTATCAAATCTTTCATCTGAAAGGAAGATTTCACATGTGCACACACGTGTAATTTAAATAGTGACAATACAAAGCATTGGATAGTTAAATTTAAATGAATTTGAAATAAAGGTTATGAAAAATACCCCAATCCCTTCAATTCATCTTTTACAGTACTGAAACTTTAGACGTTTATAATTACTTAACAGATCTGCACATTCTTGCACAAGTCCAATTTACATTTCTACACACAGTAAATCTGCTTGTTGTAATCACTTTGAAACTCACCTATGTTAATGATTGATAACATGAAGCAGAGAAGGAAAGACTAATTACTGGAAACTGGTTTTATCGACAGATGTAAAAGTACTTATCTAAGTTTTGTTTTAAAATTTAAAGCTTTAAATTAAAAACAACCTAACCAATACAAACAAAAATGGAGTCGGGTTAAGGAAGTTCAGATTAATACACAAAAATCAGGATTTTAACAAACATGCTTATCTTGCATAATTTGTTTATACATGTTTACAATATTAATCAGCAAGGTTAAAGAATATCATGAGAGATTCAAAATATGTAATTACAATACAACATTTATATATAAATGTCTCTAAACTTGATTTATAATTCAAACCAAACAAAAAAATCTGCCAAATTATTGGATTATTCTTTTCTAAATTATAATTATTAAAACTATCACAAGATGGTGGCATAACTACCTACATCTTGACAAATCAATTAGTTTCTAATCATTTACTTAACAATAATCAGATAATTTGGCAATTCATTTCATTTGTATACATTTTACTGAATTATAGCTACTATAAGAATGAAATATAGAGATGCCTTTATATTGATAATTGAAACAAAAATAGTACATAGATTTACTGTATTAATTTCAAAGGTTTTTAATATATATATATAATATAAGCATGGAAAATACAAGGAAAATGACTAAAATGAAAAAATTAACCTAACCTAGGAACAAACCAGTGCACCAACTAGTGCAAATAAACAGCAGCATATGTTCCTGTGTCTCTCTATGCACTATTTGTTGACAAACCAAGTTTGATTGATTTATGATATTTACATTAAGAATTAAAATCAAAAATCACACTATCACCACTAAATAATTTGGTGGACTGCCTCCCTGACTCATAATAAATTGGACAGCTGGTCATTAATTTGTTTTTTTAAACTTTGAATTAATGACCAGATCAAAGTACATTTTTAAAAACTTTTTCAATTTAACTAATCTAAGAATTCAATTTCTTCCTCCCATATTTCAATTTTTGTTGAAAACCCTACCATTAGCAATTCATGTACTATTAACACAATGGAAAGCTATAGCCACACTCATGTTTAATGGTAGCATCAAAAGTAGGATTTTATAGAATTTTATAGCTACACCACGACATTCGATTTTTTATAAGATCAGATGAATCAAGTTTTCATTAGTATTAATAACATTAATATTTATTTAACAATTACTCTACTGAACTTCAGGTCATGCCATCAATTTGTATTCACATTAGTCAGCTTGACATGACTCATTTCATAGAATGATGTGCATGAGTGTGCATTTCAGAGCATTTGAATGTGCAATCAAGTGCTCAGTTTAAAGTTGGGATATAAATATCCCATCTTTAATATAAACCCTTTTAAAAGTAACCTACACAGTTCCTACTCAAATTTTTGTTTTAATTTCCACAACTTTCCCTGACCAACTTTTTAGAATTCCCTGACCCTCATCCCTTACAGTATAGCACATTGATAAAATAAAATAGCATTTAACTTCCTATGCACATGTTTTGCTTCTCCAACATTTTAATTAGTTATTTTTTCTAATTAACAGTTATTTATAATTGCTGAATTATTTAAATTAAAACATACAGTAGAGCGTTGTTTATCCGAAGGTCGGTTATCCAAAGGAATTCCAGTCGACAAATTTAAATTTTCACCAATGCTGTGGCGCTGTAATCTTTGGCTACTCAAACATTTTACATTTTTGATACTAAATTAACTTCTGAAGTATAATTTTTATTGTTTTTATATTTTTCAATATATTTATTTTGTTTGTACAAAATAAAAAATAATTTTTAACAATACAATAGTCTTTGTTAAGCTTAACATCGACGAAAATTCAACGCAAACTGACATGCAACGGAGAAAAATTTCAACACAGGATAAATTAATATATTTTTCCGTACATAATTGGTTATCCGAACAACCCCAGTCCCCAATTGATTCAGATAAACGACGCTCTACTGTAGTAAAAACTTAAGTTTCAAAACTCACTTTGAGAGTTTTGAAACTTGAAAGAAGTTTCACAATTAAAATAAGTTGGGAACATCGCCTAAAGGACACATTCAATAGGTTCATCCTCATCTGCAATATATGCTTGCATGCACCTAATCTCTTCTGCCATTAGCTAGCATTGAATGACAGATGAAAACTGTTCATACTATTTTCTCCTTAACTTGATACTTTTCACATGAGTAACATCATCTAGGTACCTTCACAGAAAAAGTTTCATTGCAATTAGGCTCAGGGTAGTCAGGGAACAAATCTCCACAGTTGATACACAAGTTGCACAAAAAATTTGAGGATGCACACTACTGTTGAAATCAGTGACAATGTGAGTGCCCCACAGAGTGCCACCTAGTTCCTACATATCAGTGGGACGCACTGTCATGTTGGAACCAGATGGCACTGTTCTGACAGAGGAATGTCATCAAGAAACATTCAGTGTTGAATAGTATCATTGCATATCTGTTCTGCAGGAGTTTCCCTATAGAAAAACCCATCATAGGACCTTTTCTTTCCAAATCCCACACAGACTATTGCCAATGATTTGGTTCAAAATGAGAGTTAGCAGTAGAGTATTTGTATTATGATTATTTCAGTGTTCCTACAAAACTTGATCTCAGTCCATAAAATTACTCCATATTTACCCACATCTTTCCTGCATTGCCTACTTGATGCATAGACCAGTTAACAAGGTAACTCCTTTTAAGGCTGAAAAAATGGCTGTATTATCCATGTTTTAGTCAAAATTTTGCCTACTTTGGTTCATTTTGTCCCACGAACAGCTTTCCTACTGGCACAGCAGGATGTTAATTAGGCATTTTTGAGGTAAAATTTATTTAATGGGTTGGCTTTATGCCAATTTTTTGCTTGATACAGCAATTCACATTTTTCATGAACTATAGAGGGGACTGCATTTTTAAAAAATGGCTACTTTATCTGGGTTGCTTATAATTAGTAATGTAAAATTAATCATATATTACTGTCCGATATAATGATATATGCTGCTTGTAGCTGTTTATTGAGAAATTTTATAGAAAGAGAACAATTATTGCTAGCGGGACACATCATTATGTGGTATCAAAACAAATGAGTGCGATCGTTCTTTATCATATTTGTGCCGTGTTAAAAAACATCAGCTTTCACACTGTCCTATCAGGACTGGATTTAGAAGTAAAAAGCTATGTAAGTTGTTGCTTAGGGCCTCAACATTTGTACAAAAAAGAAAATTGAAGTCAAATTTTGTAGTAAACATTTTTTTACAAACCAACAAAATATACTACACACTTATTAATTATTATTAATGAAATACTACACAAAATAAGAAGTAATTTTTTTCTAAGAATTAACATAAGATCATACTCCTAGAACCTATTTATGGTGTGATGAAAAAAGTTCACCACAAACATTTTCTAGGAGTACAATTTTTTAACACATGTAGTTGTATGTTGTAGATAACATAAGATCTTTTTAAAAATTGATCAAACCAATTTAAAAAAAAATTTAATGGAATGGGTACAAAAATTTGATTAAATTCAGTTATAAAACAGACTACTGAAACCTCATTCTTTTTCTTCCAATATCCATATTAAATCAGTCTGATTTAATTCTTTTCATGATTGACTTATAAAATCGTGAAGGGTTAGTAAGGGGCCTTAGAGTTCAGCTTAGGGCTTCGAAATGCTTAAATTGACCTTGTGTCCCATACAAAATTACTGGTATTTTAACTTTAAGAAAATATGTTTTAAAATTGACAGCATAACTTGTTCATATAAAGCTGGACAATCGGGAAACTGCCAATTCTTAGCAGTTTAATCCACTGTTTCAGAATTCAGAGCTCTATAACCGAAGAGAAATATAACCGACTGATTTCCGAATAATCATCTGTTTTTCATGTGGGAATAGACGAAAACTTATATTATGCTCCCATAAGACTTTGAAATTGCAATTTGGAATGCAACAGAAAGCTTTGCTTTTTCTATTGCCATTCGTCTTTACTGCTGATAATACACAAGAATGAATCAAACCACCCAGATAAAATAGTTTTGTTTTTAAACACCAGAGGGCAAGCATCCTGTGAAAAATGCAAATAATCTTTTTGTCACTGAAACAATATTTGACTAAAAATGACACACACAAATTTTAGAGAAATTGAAGATTAAACATTTTAGAAATTTTGTTCTGAATTAACTAATTTACTTTCAGAAGTGTTATCTTAAATCTCTAAATAGTGTAGCATATGGCAGAAGTTTCATATTTATAAAAAAAATTCTCAGTTGAATCATTCAACAATATAAAGTACTCTATCAGAGCATTTATTTTAATAAAAACACTGAATAATCAATTCAGAAATATTAAATTTGATTTAAAAAAAGGGAGTAATTCTATTCACCTGTCATACATCACAATAAATCAATTCATTGAATTAGAAATTATATTTAGAACCTGTACACAGTATCTTTAAATTTTTTTTTTTATACAATGTTTGACTGATTACAGGTGATCTAATCATAAGTATGCAACATACAAACTCTAATGTACTGTATAAAGTACTTGTAATATGTAAAGACAATTTACTAATTAGACAACTGCTAAATGCTGGTTAATTAAAATACCAACTCATAAGACCAGCAAAATTGTCACCTGTCAAACTTTATTGAAAAGATAATGAAAATGTTTGCCTGTTAAGTGATAATTTTTCTGGTTTTTAGAATATGTTAATTTACTAATTTTTTTTTTATAACTATAATTTGAAGGAAAAAAAGAATCAAAAAGCATTTTGCATTCCATATTTCAATTTTTGCAAATTATACTTAATAGAGTAACAGTGCTTGTACTTGTATAATTACATGATCACACAGTAAATGCAACTTGATACATAAATGAACAATGGAATATCATTATTGACACACTTGTTGAGTCTACAGAAACTGCAAACATTTATTGTGATTTAAATGTTAAAACCATCCAATTAATTATTGTCCTTGTTATTTCTTCATTGTGTTAAGGTGATAACAGTTCCAGAAATGAAAGACACTAGATCTAGTTAATTTGTTAATTTCAATTTCTATAATAAGCTCCATTATAAATTTTTTAATGATAGCTTTTTAATGGTATGTATTTTTTATGGTTAGTAAAACTAGAATTCCTGTAATCCTAATTTTATTTGCTTACTGTTTTAGGCAAATTCCAAAATTAAAATAAGCAAATTCTACTGTCTAAGCCAGTAGTAATGAGACATGTATACCAAGGTTTGATAAAGACAATTGGTAATACATGAACCAACATTTATCTAAAATCTGATCTTGAAAATTAGACATTGTGGGAAAATATTAACTGACAGCTAAGGATGCTTCTCTATTTTACAAACATGTAGAATTGTCTTAAATTTATAAAATTGAAAGTTTTTTGGATTGAGATTAACAATGCAATGCACACTGTTACTATATATTTATGTAGTAACAATATTAGGATACAAAATGCTTAGAACATTGCTTACTGACCATCAAAGTTAATACAGGTTTTAAAAACAGTTTTGTATGTAATAACACAGTAGATGAATGATATTTATCACAACAACATAGCAGATTGCTTGCAGTTACTAAAATCAGGTTTGTGGACATTATATAAAATCAATCAATCAATCATATATATTTTGTATGTGTTGACATTCTCCGGTATAAAGTAATTTCAATAAAGCAAACTCAATTTTTTGCAAGTTACAAACAAGCATCAAAATAAATTTCCCTAAAATAGTCATTAAGAATTATTTTTTTTAATAATCCTTAATTCTTAAATTTTCCACTATTTAAAATTTCTCAATCTCAAAACAACTATCTAATCTAGAATGATATTTAAGATGGCATCAGTATCGAAGGTAAGGGTGATATAGAAATTTTTCAGAAGTTAATGGAAAAGTTCAAAAAGCATTTAGAAACAGAAAAAGATGTGTCATAATGTCAACTTAATGGGCTGATTACAGAAATGAGAACTGACAAGCCTAAGGCTCAAGACTAAAATCAGTGTCACTAACACATGGCTTAAATTGCTTTTCACAAATAGCAACCACAAATGGCTTAATGAATGCTGTTACAGTCGCTCTTTCCAAATACTTCGGCTTTAACAATTGGCATTTTGTGATGTCAGAAAATGGTGGAGATTACGAATGTAGGTACTGTACTGTACATGCAGTAAAGTCAGTGAAAAACTTCATGAAATAGAAAATGGTTTTAATAAAATTAAGGCTCCCCACGCAAGAGGAAAAAAGAAGGGTTTGACAAATTCAATAAATAGAAAAAAAGGCAGAAAATTTAAGATTATTATTTCCCCTATAAAAACAGCTAAGCTTTAAGCAATTAAAAAGTTGTCATAACATGTTTTTACAAAGAATTAGCATATATCTCTCATCTAATAAAAGTTATTTATAGAATCTTAGATGGAAACCTTGTTTATTAAAATTCCAGAATTAAATGCTGGCTATTGCATGACAAAAATCTAAATCCAAGTTTTGAATGAGAAATTTAAATTAAGTGATTTGTTCAGTTCTTAATCTTTTTTGAATTCTTACATTTTTTTTTTGTTCTCTTGATTTAATCAGTCACAAACATCCAAAATGTGCAAAACTAAATGAAAAAATTTCTTTGGCTATATTGTCACATTCAGGTATTTATGCCATGATTTTGGCTTGCCTCTAGCAGTCTACCTGTAGCTTTTATTACCAGTTTGATATGCAAGTAAATCTTCTGAAACAATTTTAAGGACAAGGATTTAATAATGGCTGTGGCTTAAACCTCATTTCTGCAATTGGCTGAATAAGCTCATTTGTTAAAGTCGTCTGCATTTGAACAGTTAGAAAAAGACAAAGTTTACAAACAAGAAATAAAGTAACATTTTTAATGTCTCTGACTTCTTGACTGTTAATGTGAAAATTTGTTTGGCTATCTGTTATAGATCTTGGTATGATACAATGCTGGGTGAGCATATCAACAGTATCATCATCCATGATGAACTGCCTCCTTTGTTAACACTATGCAGTTTCCCATGATTGACATTTACTAATTTTATTTGGGACAAAAGATGATTTATCCCACACAATATTAAAAATATTCCACTAACAAATATTAGCTAAAAAATGTATTGAAAGACACATGAAGTGTACTTTATCCACACTTCACATCTCAATAAATTATATTATAATGTAACAGAATGTCTGATAAAGATTATTACTGAAAATATATCCATACTCTTATATCAATTTGATTTACTGAATAACTAAAATGTTACAAAGCTATACAAACCTATTATTTATTGATTGAAATAGAAGTTTATATTTAAAACTTTGTTAGAATACTGTTCTCTTATTAATACATATCAGATTTTAGAAACTTTTCAAGTATCATATGCAAATTATTTCAGGCTTTTCCATTCAAATTAAAAACAAGTTAAATTCTTGTAGTACCTTTTCACATGCTAACATTCCAGTTTATCCTAATTTGTTCTTGTTAGATCAGTATTAATTTTAATCCTTAGAGTAGCATAAAGATGTCTATGCTAAATACCAGAATAGTCCATTGCAAATTTATACTGAAGTGTGAGGGGAAGTGTTTTTAATCAACAGTTCCAGCTTTTGAGTGTTTATACTTATGCTGATTATTATTTTGTATTAGCTATTATTTACAAGGAACAAAATGTGCAACTGTATAAAATGTTGTTACTTAATAGAAGAAACAAAACCTTAACCTAAAAACAATTTAATCTGAATTTAAAATTAAACAGGTATTTTACAACTTTGTACATTTATTGCACATTACTAAACATGGGTTACATTTTTATGAACAGAACATAAAAACACTTATGTTCTGTTCATAAAAATGAACAGTTATGTTCTGTTCAGGTCTCCTTTCTAAGATGAATAAATCCAGCATAGTTTTTCTTAATATTCTCATACTTGTCTCGTGTTTCTTTTTATAACTGCTTTTGCTGATTCTATAAAAGAATTTCTAGCTCCACTAGGAAATTCTTTTATGGAAATGTTTTGTTAATCAAGAGTTAATACTTTTATAAATGTGTGTTCAATATACTAATATCTGTTAGTTAAAAGTTACTAATGGCCAACGTCTGGTCATTATGTATGTGGAAACTATTTGGTCCAGGTCTACATTGATTATTATGAAACCGAGTTTTTTTCTCTTGTGCTATCTCATTGTTGAATGCATGGTAGTGAGCAGTCATTCGACTTTTTGGGGCAGTAAAATGATATTGTTACATCACTTTTAAACTCATAAGATTGATAACCTTCATTTTGAATCTGAATTTGGCAAGTAATTTTCCAATTACCATATAAATTTGTTTGAAAGATTTTTGTCTCATCTACAGTAGCATGTTATTAAAAACAAAAAGGAAAAAATAACAAGTCTTACCAACGTGTTTAACCTTAGTACTATTTTAAATTTTTTTTAAACTTGCAATTTCTGTAATAGAAATAACCAAAGAAAAATTTGAAGGAGAATTTAGTTGATTCAGGATATGAGACAATTTTGCTAAAGCATCTTTTCCATCCAGCATTAAAAACACTAGATTTTGTTTCTTTAACTGAATATTTAAATCAAACTACTGTAAAATTAACTGACTGATAACTTATACGAATCATTTAAAATTTCCTGAACACATGGCAAACAAAGCTATACTTTCTAAGAGCACAGTTTTCCCCCTTATCTTTCTAACATTGCTTACATCTTATAACTACCAACATTTATGATTATTGATATTAAATTTTTCTACTATTAAAACATGTAAATTATCCCCAAACATTTTAAATTACCTAGTAAATATTAACCATTAATAACAAAAAAAATCATGTTATTAGATCAAACATGATGTGCATACACTAAAAATTGTGCTAAGTAATATAAAATAAAAAATTTATTCCACTTTTTAGTTGCTAACTTAATAATTTAGATTAGATAATCTGATTATGGTAATTGTTTGAACAAGTCCTATTTTCTGCAGCACATCAATTCCTTTTGTTGCAATTTGATGTTTAGGTGAGTGAATCTTAACAGCTAAATGAACTGACAAAAATAAGTATTTGAAGAAAACATTTATTTCTTGGTTATAAATGGTCACAAGACAAGACCTGTTTACAGAAGAAATGACTCAGTTATGACTCTTTAATGTTGCATTTCAACAATAGCTTACACCATTGATAAGATTCTATCAATTCAATAGTAGTAAATAAATTATATCTTTACAAACATTTAAAAAATTATAATTACAATAAGCAACATGAATCAGAACTTGGGGAGTTTGTCATCTAACATAAGTAAACATTAAGAACTTATTCAAGCACCTACCACTATCACAATGTTGAGTTATGGAATGACAACTTTATCAAGTATGTTACCAGTTGAACAACTTGACCTCAGGAATTTAGCAAATACTAGTTTCATTCAAAATTCTTTAATGTGCTGGAGGGTCATTAGTAAAAGAATTTAATTTTTTGAATAAAAACTTAAAAGTTCTGCTTTGATTAATCCAGATAACATTCAAACATTTTTCTTATATCAAACAAGTAATTTTGTTTAAAAATTGTGATTGTCCATTTTCCCCCCCAGTTTAGCACAAATGAGCATTATATACCTTAACTTCAATTTTTTGTTAAATTCAAACATTGACAACATATAAAACTTCAAGTTAATACTAATTGAACAAGTTTAGTTTCATAAAGACAACTCATGACTATCAAAATTTGTTAAAACAGGTCTTACCTAATGACAAAATGTATTGACCATATTTAATTGGAAAGTAAGGTTGTTATAACTGAATTATATAATAGTCATTATTTCTAAGTTTCAAACTTGAAACCTTTATTCTAGAAATATAATTTTATATGCAACTTAATTACTACCAATTAAATTAGAAATTATACTATCAATTGTACAAACATTACTTTAAAAAAAATGCAGATCAGGCAATTTTATAATACTAAGGTTTTTATATAATAATTAAAATCCAAGTTTATTTTTCTATAACATTCAATTACTTTATAAACCTTCCCAGGGCAAATTATGATCTGCAAATAGTTTTCCAAGCTTTAAAAAAAGAACAAAAATAATTTACTATAATTACAATATGAAATTTAAAATTTTATTATGTATAATCGTGTACTGTACATTTACTTAACTATTAACCAAGTAGAATTCGTTACTGTAAGAATGCACATTTAAATGAGCATTATATACCTTAAAAACAAAATACAAAACTTAACTTTCATATTAATAAAATAGTATTAATACTATATAAAATTTTTAAGAATATTTAGTCACATTGATGATGTATTTTGTAAAATCATTTCTCTCTACTGATATTCCATAACTCCATTGTAGATATTTTATAAGTCTGATGTTTCAGTATATTATAAATCAATTCATTTAAGATACTGCTATTATTACTACACATTAAAATCAGAATTTTTTTTTAAACTCCTACCAGAAACTGGACCTTTATATAACAGTTTGTAATTGATTTTCTTCACAGAATGCAAGTCATTCAGAAAATGAATTCCATATCTGATTTGAAACAAAGGAAAAATTGATTTTATTCAGAGCCCTTTCAATGTAACATTTTGAAATGAACTATTTCTAAACTTATAATGAATAAACAATTTCAGCCAAACAAGTGACAAGTATATCGTGGTCATAACCATTTGCTGCTAACTCTAAATTTTGCAGTTTTTCAGATATAAAATTTGAATAAGTTACATAACATAGCAGATTTTCAGTAGGCAATTAAAGGTCGGTCCAATTTGCAAATCTCATTTTCTAAAAATTAGTTTTGCAGTTTACCACGGACAATTCTATACTCAATACATTCAAGATACAATGCTTCTTTAAAGTTTTTAATATTGTTCAACAAACAAGTACTTAAAGACTATTTAGTGTGTAGTATAAAATCATCTCAGTAGAAAGAAAAATGATGATTTGTTCAAAACACTTAAAAATGTAGACTTGTGTTTAAGTTTACCTTTAAAAAAAGTACTTTTGGGAAGAGCAGTTTGCATCTACATGCAGGAAACAAACATTTTATTTTAAATTGTTAAATATAACAATACAAACCTCATATGATCACTTAAATCTACCGTATTTTAATCTTAAACCGAGATTTAAGTGTAAAATTTTATTTTGTCCGCGATATACAGGTTTTTTATAACAAAGATTACCTGTAGCGATTTTTATACTCCGATAACCTTAAAATTTAATACAGAAAGGAAGACATCGATTTACATTTACTTTAACAGTTAGAGAATCGTTAATAATTTAATTTACTTGGATTTTTAGAATTTTGGACGACTTATCTACGGTTCTACCCTCAAGCCAAATAGAAACTTTGACCGGTTCTGTAAAAGGGCGTACACGAACGAAATTAAAAGATAAATATAACAGAATATACTCTCTTACAAGCGATTATTCGCGAATAAATTAAATAATCGGGGGACAGGAGCGGATAGGGGAGAACGGTTAACACGATTTAAGCGAGTAACGAGGTTAGGCTTAAAATCTGACTCACCGGTTTGGGTATATCTTTTTCGAATTTAGCCCAAATGGCACCATCTTGTAAACCGGCAATTACTGCTAATCTGCAGGATACTTGTGCACAAATCTGATTGTCGACGTAAGCTTGCCAAGACATGATATCGGACTAAATTAACGATTAAACGTACACGCAAACAGCGAACCTCCCTGCGAGTAAACGCCGGCTGTGACGATCTGTCGTCTGATTAAGAGTGTGGGAAGGCGGTATTCATCCGCCGGTTTTTATCGCCTGTTACTTTTATTTAAATTTGGCTAAAAGTTGTTTAATTTTTTACTCATGCGCGTGTTAAATAAATATAAAAAATATTTACACGCGTTAAATTTACGTGTTAATTTAAAATGAAATATTATTATTATTTTTAAGATTTTAAATTGTCGTTTTAAAAAATATTTTTACTCTTATTATTTCTGTTATAAATGTAAAATGTATTAATAATTAAACAGCGTTTAATTTGCTTTTAAATTATTATTTTAAATTATTTAAGCGTTAATTAGTGTATTGATAATATATAATTAAAACAAAATATTACAAAATGGATAATTTTCTAGTGATTCCGTAATATTAGTGACGACCTAAACTAATTCCGTTTATTTCTAAAAAGTATTAATTTGGAACTCGATTTTTGGAAGAGTAATACCGCATCGGGTGCGAAACGTCTAGTGAGTTAATCGAGTATGACGTAATGGTCCAACCATTATATCAATAGACGTCGATTCTATATCCTAATAATAATTTCGAAAATTACCATTCTGTCGAGAGTAAAATAAAGGAAAAATTATTTTAAAAAATAAAAAATATTTTATTACATTTTATCGTGTTTGTTTAAAAGTTCCAAACGTAATGTATTTTCTACATGAATTGCTTTTTTACAAGACCGAGCGACGTTTATTTATTTATTTTTAGTTTCTATATAAAGAAAAGAACATCTCCGTTAATATATCCTTAAAACAGTAAAATAATAGAAAATAAAATATAAAACATGATGGTATAACACGTACAATACGTGTTATCTCTATTACATATTGTTAGCGCCACCATTATTCAATTAAGAAGACAATGCTTTGCGAGAAGATGTTGAAAGCCTTAGGATCGTTTATAAATTAAAATCAGAAAGTGTTAAATTAGGCCCTTTTCAGTTAGCTTTACTTTGCGTCTGATCGAAATAAATACGTAATGGCTGACATTTAAAAACTTAATGCTCAAATTCTCTTGTATAGTTTGTTCACGCGAGGAAGACACTAGAAAAGAATGTGACGTAGAAACTATAAATGTACATTCAAAAATCAAATGAAACTGGATGTTGTAGCTTTAGTGCAGCTTTATTTATCTATTTTAAACCAGTAGTGATTAAATAATGGCAGTCATATTTATATCTAAGTCGTTTCTTAATGGGATTAAGATTCTAATTGTACAGTAAACTGGAAAAATTTATTAAATAAAATGTTTTTTAATGTTAATTTAACAAAACATTATTGTGTATTTTCCAAATGGAAACATACTACCGTAATTGTAATTGGCGAAGAAGCAAAATGTAAAGAATATTTATATTTGGATATTTTACTCTTTCCATTCTGTGATTACCAAAAGGGCCTTTCTATTAACAAACCGTGGGTTCGGTTACCGGGTGGTGAGAAACGGGGCCTGACATATTCAGGACGGACCACACAAGGAAAAGTTCCCCGCTACGCAATTTCTCAATAAAGAGATAGGATGAAAGATCTCTTTGGACTCCGAAAGAAAGTTCTATAATTTGTAACAAATATTTATTTTCTTTTTTTAATTCTTTTTTCCTATTGAGCACTAAGAGAGCCTGTAGAGCAAGTCCATTACGGGTTAGGCCAGGCCCACAATGGGGCGATCAGATGGTGAGGGACGGGATCCGATATATCCAAAGCAGATCACCCCCAAAAATTCATGTTTATTGGCCCGTTCGGATTCGATCTCGGATTCCCCAGAGCAGTCACCTTAATTGCTCGGCCATCTAGCCGTCTGTAACAAATATTTAAAAAAAAGAAAAAAAAAACAATATTATGAAAATAAATNCGTACATAATTGGTTATCCGAACAACCCCAGTCCCCAATTGATTCAGATAAACGACGCTCTACTGTAGTAAAAACTTAAGTTTCAAAACTCACTTTGAGAGTTTTGAAACTTGAAAGAAGTTTCACAATTAAAATAAGTTGGGAACATCGCCTAAAGGACACATTCAATAGGTTCATCCTCATCTGCAATATATGCTTGCATGCACCTAATCTCTTCTGCCATTAGCTAGCATTGAATGACAGATGAAAACTGTTCATACTATTTTCTCCTTAACTTGATACTTTTCACATGAGTAACATCATCTAGGTACCTTCACAGAAAAAGTTTCATTGCAATTAGGCTCAGGGTAGTCAGGGAACAAATCTCCACAGTTGATACACAAGTTGCACAAAAAATTTGAGGATGCACACTACTGTTGAAATCAGTGACAATGTGAGTGCCCCACAGAGTGCCACCTAGTTCCTACATATCAGTGGGACGCACTGTCATGTTGGAACCAGATGGCACTGTTCTGACAGAGGAATGTCATCAAGAAACATTCAGTGTTGAATAGTATCATTGCATATCTGTTCTGCAGGAGTTTCCCTATAGAAAAACCCATCATAGGACCTTTTCTTTCCAAATCCCACACAGACTATTGCCAATGATTTGGTTCAAAATGAGAGTTAGCAGTAGAGTATTTGTATTATGATTATTTCAGTGTTCCTACAAAACTTGATCTCAGTCCATAAAATTACTCCATATTTACCCACATCTTTCCTGCATTGCCTACTTGATGCATAGACCAGTTAACAAGGTAACTCCTTTTAAGGCTGAAAAAATGGCTGTATTATCCATGTTTTAGTCAAAATTTTGCCTACTTTGGTTCATTTTGTCCCACGAACAGCTTTCCTACTGGCACAGCAGGATGTTAATTAGGCATTTTTGAGGTAAAATTTATTTAATGGGTTGGCTTTATGCCAATTTTTTGCTTGATACAGCAATTCACATTTTTCATGAACTATAGAGGGGACTGCATTTTTAAAAAATGGCTACTTTATCTGGGTTGCTTATAATTAGTAATGTAAAATTAATCATATATTACTGTCCGATATAATGATATATGCTGCTTGTAGCTGTTTATTGAGAAATTTTATAGAAAGAGAACAATTATTGCTAGCGGGACACATCATTATGTGGTATCAAAACAAATGAGTGCGATCGTTCTTTATCATATTTGTGCCGTGTTAAAAAACATCAGCTTTCACACTGTCCTATCAGGACTGGATTTAGAAGTAAAAAGCTATGTAAGTTGTTGCTTAGGGCCTCAACATTCAAGGGGCCTCAAACATTTGTACAAAAAAGAAAATTGAAGTCAAATTTTGTAGTAAACATTTTTTTACAAACCAACAAAATATACTACACACTTATTAATTATTATTAATGAAATACTACACAAAATAAGAAGTAATTTTTTCTAAGAATTAACATAAGATCGTACTCCTAGAACCTATTTATGGTGTGATGAAAAAAGTTCACCACAAACATTTTCTAGGAGTACAATTTTTTAACACATGTAGTTGTATGTTGTAGATAACATAAGATCTTTTTAAAAATTGATCAAACCAATTTAAAAAAAAAATTTAATGGAATGGGTACAAAAATTTGATTAAATTCAGTTATAAAACAGACTACTGAAACCTCATTCTTTTTCTTCCAATATCCATATTAAATCAGTCTGATTTAATTCTTTTCATGATTGACTTATAAAATCGTGAAGGGTTAGTAAGGGGCCTTAGAGTTCAGCTTAGGGCTTCGAAATGCTTAAATTGACCTTGTGTCCCATACAAAATTACTGGTATTTTAACTTTAAGAAAATATGTTTTAAAATTGACAGCATAACTTGTTCATATAAAGCTGGACAATCGGGAAACTGCCAATTCTTAGCAGTTTAATCCACTGTTTCAGAATTCAGAGCTCTATAACCGAAGAGAAATATAACCGACTGATTTCCGAATAATCATCTGTTTTTCATGTGGGAATAGACGAAAACTTATATTATGCTCCCATAAGACTTTGAAATTGCAATTTGGAATGCAACAGAAAGCTTTGCTTTTTCTATTGCCATTCGTCTTTACTGCTGATAATACACAAGAATGAATCAAACCACCCAGATAAAATAGTTTTGTTTTTAAACACCAGAGGGCAAGCATCCTGTGAAAAATGCAAATAATCTTTTTGTCACTGAAACAATATTTGACTAAAAATGACACACACAAATTTTAGAGAAATTGAAGATTAAACATTTTAGAAATTTTGTTCTGAATTAACTAATTTACTTTCAGAAGTGTTATCTTAAATCTCTAAATAGTGTAGCATATGGCAGAAGTTTCATATTTATAAAAAAAATTCTCAGTTGAATCATTCAACAATATAAAGTACTCTATCAGAGCATTTATTTTAATAAAAACACTGAATAATCAATTCAGAAATATTAAATTTGATTTAAAAAAAGGGAGTAATTCTATTCACCTGTCATACATCACAATAAATCAATTCATTGAATTAGAAATTATATTTAGAACCTGTACACAGTATCTTTAAATTTTTTTTTTTATACAATGTTTGACTGATTACAGGTGATCTAATCATAAGTATGCAACATACAAACTCTAATGTACTGTATAAAGTACTTGTAATATGTAAAGACAATTTACTAATTAGACAACTGCTAAATGCTGGTTAATTAAAATACCAACTCATAAGACCAGCAAAATTGTCACCTGTCAAACTTTATTGAAAAGATAATGAAAATGTTTGCCTGTTAAGTGATAATTTTTCTGGTTTTTAGAATATGTTAATTTACTAATTTTTTTTTTATAACTATAATTTGAAGGAAAAAAAGAATCAAAAAGCATTTTGCATTCCATATTTCAATTTTTGCAAATTATACTTAATAGAGTAACAGTGCTTGTACTTGTATAATTACATGATCACACAGTAAATGCAACTTGATACATAAATGAACAATGGAATATCATTATTGACACACTTGTTGAGTCTACAGAAACTGCAAACATTTATTGTGATTTAAATGTTAAAACCATCCAATTAATTATTGTCCTTGTTATTTCTTCATTGTGTTAAGGTGATAACAGTTCCAGAAATGAAAGACACTAGATCTAGTTAATTTGTTAATTTCAATTTCTATAATAAGCTCCATTATAAATTTTTTAATGATAGCTTTTTAATGGTATGTATTTTTTATGGTTAGTAAAACTAGAATTCCTGTAATCCTAATTTTATTTGCTTACTGTTTTAGGCAAATTCCAAAATTAAAATAAGCAAATTCTACTGTCTAAGCCAGTAGTAATGAGACATGTATACCAAGGTTTGATAAAGACAATTGGTAATACATGAACCAACATTTATCTAAAATCTGATCTTGAAAATTAGACATTGTGGGAAAATATTAACTGACAGCTAAGGATGCTTCTCTATTTTACAAACATGTAGAATTGTCTTAAATTTATAAAATTGAAAGTTTTTTGGATTGAGATTAACAATGCAATGCACACTGTTACTATATATTTATGTAGTAACAATATTAGGATACAAAATGCTTAGAACATTGCTTACTGACCATCAAAGTTAATACAGGTTTTAAAAACAGTTTTGTATGTAATAACACAGTAGATGAATGATATTTATCACAACAACATAGCAGATTGCTTGCAGTTACTAAAATCAGGTTTGTGGACATTATATAAAATCAATCAATCAATCATATATATTTTGTATGTGTTGACATTCTCCGGTATAAAGTAATTTCAATAAAGCAAACTCAATTTTTTGCAAGTTACAAACAAGCATCAAAATAAATTTCCCTAAAATAGTCATTAAGAATTATTTTTTTTAATAATCCTTAATTCTTAAATTTTCCACTATTTAAAATTTCTCAATCTCAAAACAACTATCTAATCTAGAATGATATTTAAGATGGCATCAGTATCGAAGGTAAGGGTGATATAGAAATTTTTCAGAAGTTAATGGAAAAGTTCAAAAAGCATTTAGAAACAGAAAAAGATGTGTCATAATGTCAACTTAATGGGCTGATTACAGAAATGAGAACTGACAAGCCTAAGGCTCAAGACTAAAATCAGTGTCACTAACACATGGCTTAAATTGCTTTTCACAAATAGCAACCACAAATGGCTTAATGAATGCTGTTACAGTCGCTCTTTCCAAATACTTCGGCTTTAACAATTGGCATTTTGTGATGTCAGAAAATGGTGGAGATTACGAATGTAGGTACTGTACTGTACATGCAGTAAAGTCAGTGAAAAACTTCATGAAATAGAAAATGGTTTTAATAAAATTAAGGCTCCCCACGCAAGAGGAAAAAAGAAGGGTTTGACAAATTCAATAAATAGAAAAAAAGGCAGAAAATTTAAGATTATTATTTCCCCTATAAAAACAGCTAAGCTTTAAGCAATTAAAAAGTTGTCATAACATGTTTTTACAAAGAATTAGCATATATCTCTCATCTAATAAAAGTTATTTATAGAATCTTAGATGGAAACCTTGTTTATTAAAATTCCAGAATTAAATGCTGGCTATTGCATGACAAAAATCTAAATCCAAGTTTTGAATGAGAAATTTAAATTAAGTGATTTGTTCAGTTCTTAATCTTTTTTGAATTCTTACATTTTTTTTTTGTTCTCTTGATTTAATCAGTCACAAACATCCAAAATGTGCAAAACTAAATGAAAAAATTTCTTTGGCTATATTGTCACATTCAGGTATTTATGCCATGATTTTGGCTTGCCTCTAGCAGTCTACCTGTAGCTTTTATTACCAGTTTGATATGCAAGTAAATCTTCTGAAACAATTTTAAGGACAAGGATTTAATAATGGCTGTGGCTTAAACCTCATTTCTGCAATTGGCTGAATAAGCTCATTTGTTAAAGTCGTCTGCATTTGAACAGTTAGAAAAAGACAAAGTTTACAAACAAGAAATAAAGTAACATTTTTAATGTCTCTGACTTCTTGACTGTTAATGTGAAAATTTGTTTGGCTATCTGTTATAGATCTTGGTATGATACAATGCTGGGTGAGCATATCAACAGTATCATCATCCATGATGAACTGCCTCCTTTGTTAACACTATGCAGTTTCCCATGATTGACATTTACTAATTTTATTTGGGACAAAAGATGATTTATCCCACACAATATTAAAAATATTCCACTAACAAATATTAGCTAAAAAATGTATTGAAAGACACATGAAGTGTACTTTATCCACACTTCACATCTCAATAAATTATATTATAATGTAACAGAATGTCTGATAAAGATTATTACTGAAAATATATCCATACTCTTATATCAATTTGATTTACTGAATAACTAAAATGTTACAAAGCTATACAAACCTATTATTTATTGATTGAAATAGAAGTTTATATTTAAAACTTTGTTAGAATACTGTTCTCTTATTAATACATATCAGATTTTAGAAACTTTTCAAGTATCATATGCAAATTATTTCAGGCTTTTCCATTCAAATTAAAAACAAGTTAAATTCTTGTAGTACCTTTTCACATGCTAACATTCCAGTTTATCCTAATTTGTTCTTGTTAGATCAGTATTAATTTTAATCCTTAGAGTAGCATAAAGATGTCTATGCTAAATACCAGAATAGTCCATTGCAAATTTATACTGAAGTGTGAGGGGAAGTGTTTTTAATCAACAGTTCCAGCTTTTGAGTGTTTATACTTATGCTGATTATTATTTTGTATTAGCTATTATTTACAAGGAACAAAATGTGCAACTGTATAAAATGTTGTTACTTAATAGAAGAAACAAAACCTTAACCTAAAAACAATTTAATCTGAATTTAAAATTAAACAGGTATTTTACAACTTTGTACATTTATTGCACATTACTAAACATGGGTTACATTTTTATGAACAGAACATAAAAACACTTATGTTCTGTTCATAAAAATGAACAGTTATGTTCTGTTCAGGTCTCCTTTCTAAGATGAATAAATCCAGCATAGTTTTTCTTAATATTCTCATACTTGTCTCGTGTTTCTTTTTATAACTGCTTTTGCTGATTCTATAAAAGAATTTCTAGCTCCACTAGGAAATTCTTTTATGGAAATGTTTTGTTAATCAAGAGTTAATACTTTTATAAATGTGTGTTCAATATACTAATATCTGTTAGTTAAAAGTTACTAATGGCCAACGTCTGGTCATTATGTATGTGGAAACTATTTGGTCCAGGTCTACATTGATTATTATGAAACCGAGTTTTTTTCTCTTGTGCTATCTCATTGTTGAATGCATGGTAGTGAGCAGTCATTCGACTTTTTGGGGCAGTAAAATGATATTGTTACATCACTTTTAAACTCATAAGATTGATAACCTTCATTTTGAATCTGAATTTGGCAAGTAATTTTCCAATTACCATATAAATTTGTTTGAAAGATTTTTGTCTCATCTACAGTAGCATGTTATTAAAAACAAAAAGGAAAAAATAACAAGTCTTACCAACGTGTTTAACCTTAGTACTATTTTAAATTTTTTTTAAACTTGCAATTTCTGTAATAGAAATAACCAAAGAAAAATTTGAAGGAGAATTTAGTTGATTCAGGATATGAGACAATTTTGCTAAAGCATCTTTTCCATCCAGCATTAAAAACACTAGATTTTGTTTCTTTAACTGAATATTTAAATCAAACTACTGTAAAATTAACTGACTGATAACTTATACGAATCATTTAAAATTTCCTGAACACATGGCAAACAAAGCTATACTTTCTAAGAGCACAGTTTTCCCCCTTATCTTTCTAACATTGCTTACATCTTATAACTACCAACATTTATGATTATTGATATTAAATTTTTCTACTATTAAAACATGTAAATTATCCCCAAACATTTTAAATTACCTAGTAAATATTAACCATTAATAACAAAAAAAATCATGTTATTAGATCAAACATGATGTGCATACACTAAAAATTGTGCTAAGTAATATAAAATAAAAAATTTATTCCACTTTTTAGTTGCTAACTTAATAATTTAGATTAGATAATCTGATTATGGTAATTGTTTGAACAAGTCCTATTTTCTGCAGCACATCAATTCCTTTTGTTGCAATTTGATGTTTAGGTGAGTGAATCTTAACAGCTAAATGAACTGACAAAAATAAGTATTTGAAGAAAACATTTATTTCTTGGTTATAAATGGTCACAAGACAAGACCTGTTTACAGAAGAAATGACTCAGTTATGACTCTTTAATGTTGCATTTCAACAATAGCTTACACCATTGATAAGATTCTATCAATTCAATAGTAGTAAATAAATTATATCTTTACAAACATTTAAAAAATTATGATTACAATAAGCAACATGAATCAGAACTTGGGGAGTTTGTCATCTAACATAAGTAAACATTAAGAACTTATTCAAGCACCTACCACTATCACAATGTTGAGTTATGGAATGACAACTTTATCAAGTATGTTACCAGTTGAACAACTTGACCTCAGGAATTTAGCAAATACTAGTTTCATTCAAAATTCTTTAATGTGCTGGAGGGTCATTAGTAAAAGAATTTAATTTTTTGAATAAAAACTTAAAAGTTCTGCTTTGATTAATCCAGATAACATTCAAACATTTTTCTTATATCAAACAAGTAATTTTGTTTAAAAATTGTGATTGTCCATTTTCCCCCCCAGTTTAGCACAAATGAGCATTATATACCTTAACTTCAATTTTTTGTTAAATTCAAACATTGACAACATATAAAACTTCAAGTTAATACTAATTGAACAAGTTTAGTTTCATAAAGACAACTCATGACTATCAAAATTTGTTAAAACAGGTCTTACCTAATGACAAAATGTATTGACCATATTTAATTGGAAAGTAAGGTTGTTATAACTGAATTATATAATAGTCATTATTTCTAAGTTTCAAACTTGAAACCTTTATTCTAGAAATATAATTTTATATGCAACTTAATTACTACCAATTAAATTAGAAATTATACTATCAATTGTACAAACATTACTTTAAAAAAAAATGCAGATCAGGCAATTTTATAATACTAAGGTTTTTATATAATAATTAAAATCCAAGTTTATTTTTCTATAACATTCAATTACTTTATAAACCTTCCCAGGGCAAATTATGATCTGCAAATAGTTTTCCAAGCTTTAAAAAAAGAACAAAAATAATTTACTATAATTACAATATGAAATTTAAAATTTTATTATGTATAATCGTGTACTGTACATTTACTTAACTATTAACCAAGTAGAATTCGTTACTGTAAGAATGCACATTTAAATGAGCATTATATACCTTAAAAACAAAATACAAAACTTAACTTTCATATTAATAAAATAGTATTAATACTATATAAAATTTTTAAGAATATTTAGTCACATTGATGATGTATTTTGTAAAATCATTTCTCTCTACTGATATTCCATAACTCCATTGTAGATATTTTATAAGTCTGATGTTTCAGTATATTATAAATCAATTCATTTAAGATACTGCTATTATTACTACACATTAAAATCAGAATTTTTTTTTAAACTCCTACCAGAAACTGGACCTTTATATAACAGTTTGTAATTGATTTTCTTCACAGAATGCAAGTCATTCAGAAAATGAATTCCATATCTGATTTGAAACAAAGGAAAAATTGATTTTATTCAGAGCCCTTTCAATGTAACATTTTGAAATGAACTATTTCTAAACTTATAATGAATAAACAATTTCAGCCAAACAAGTGACAAGTATATCGTGGTCATAACCATTTGCTGCTAACTCTAAATTTTGCAGTTTTTCAGATATAAAATTTGAATAAGTTACATAACATAGCAGATTTTCAGTAGGCAATTAAAGGTCGGTCCAATTTGCAAATCTCATTTTCTAAAAATTAGTTTTGCAGTTTACCACGGACAATTCTATACTCAATACATTCAAGATACAATGCTTCTTTAAAGTTTTTAATATTGTTCAACAAACAAGTACTTAAAGACTATTTAGTGTGTAGTATAAAATCATCTCAGTAGAAAGAAAAATGATGATTTGTTCAAAACACTTAAAAATGTAGACTTGTGTTTAAGTTTACCTTTAAAAAAAGTACTTTTGGGAAGAGCAGTTTGCATCTACATGCAGGAAACAAACATTTTATTTTAAATTGTTAAATATAACAATACAAACCTCATATGATCACTTAAATCTACCGTATTTTAATCTTAAACCGAGATTTAAGTGTAAAATTTTATTTTGTCCGCGATATACAGGTTTTTTATAACAAAGATTACCTGTAGCGATTTTTATACTCCGATAACCTTAAAATTTAATACAGAAAGGAAGACATCGATTTACATTTACTTTAACAGTTAGAGAATCGTTAATAATTTAATTTACTTGGATTTTTAGAATTTTGGACGACTTATCTACGGTTCTACCCTCAAGCCAAATAGAAACTTTGACCGGTTCTGTAAAAGGGCGTACACGAACGAAATTAAAAGATAAATATAACAGAATATACTCTCTTACAAGCGATTATTCGCGAATAAATTAAATAATCGGGGGACAGGAGCGGATAGGGGAGAACGGTTAACACGATTTAAGCGAGTAACGAGGTTAGGCTTAAAATCTGACTCACCGGTTTGGGTATATCTTTTTCGAATTTAGCCCAAATGGCACCATCTTGTAAACCGGCAATTACTGCTAATCTGCAGGATACTTGTGCACAAATCTGATTGTCGACGTACGCTTGCCAAGACATGATATCGGACTAAATTAACGATTAAACGTACACGCAAACAGCGAACCTCCCTGCGAGTAAACGCCGGCTGTGACGATCTGTCGTCTGATTAAGAGTGTGGGAAGGCGGTATTCATCCGCCGGTTTTTATCGCCTGTTACTTTTATTTAAATTTGGCTAAAAGTTGTTTAATTTTTTACTCATGCGCGTGTTAAATAAATATAAAAAATATTTACACGCGTTAAATTTACGTGTTAATTTAAAATGAAATATTATTATTATTTTTAAGATTTTAAATTGTCGTTTTAAAAAATATTTTTACTCTTATTATTTCTGTTATAAATGTAAAATGTATTAATAATTAAACAGCGTTTAATTTGCTTTTAAATTATTATTTTAAATTATTTAAGCGTTAATTAGTGTATTGATAATATATAATTAAAACAAAATATTACAAAATGGATAATTTTCTAGTGATTCCGTAATATTAGTGACGACCTAAACTAATTCCGTTTATTTCTAAAAAGTATTAATTTGGAACTCGATTTTTGGAAGAGTAATACCGCATCGGGTGCGAAACGTCTAGTGAGTTAATCGAGTATGACGTAATGGTCCAACCATTATATCAATAGACGTCGATTCTATATCCTAATAATAATTTCGAAAATTACCATTCTGTCGAGAGTAAAATAAAGGAAAAATTATTTTAAAAAATAAAAAATATTTTATTACATTTTATCGTGTTTGTTTAAAAGTTCCAAACGTAATGTATTTTCTACATGAATTGCTTTTTTACAAGACCGAGCGACGTTTATTTATTTATTTTTAGTTTCTATATAAAGAAAAGAACATCTCCGTTAATATATCCTTAAAACAGTAAAATAATAGAAAATAAAATATAAAACATGATGGTATAACACGTACAATACGTGTTATCTCTATTACATATTGTTAGCGCCACCATTATTCAATTAAGAAGACAATGCTTTGCGAGAAGATGTTGAAAGCCTTAGGATCGTTTATAAATTAAAATCAGAAAGTGTTAAATTAGGCCCTTTTCAGTTAGCTTTACTTTGCGTCTGATCGAAATAAATACGTAATGGCTGACATTTAAAAACTTAATGCTCAAATTCTCTTGTATAGTTTGTTCACGCGAGGAAGACACTAGAAAAGAATGTGACGTAGAAACTATAAATGTACATTCAAAAATCAAATGAAACTGGATGTTGTAGCTTTAGTGCAGCTTTATTTATCTATTTTAAACCAGTAGTGATTAAATAATGGCAGTCATATTTATATCTAAGTCGTTTCTTAATGGGATTAAGATTCTAATTGTACAGTAAACTGGAAAAATTTATTAAATAAAATGTTTTTTAATGTTAATTTAACAAAACATTATTGTGTATTTTCCAAATGGAAACATACTACCGTAATTGTAATTGGCGAAGAAGCAAAATGTAAAGAATATTTATATTTGGATATTTTACTCTTTCCATTCTGTGATTACCAAAAGGGCCTTTCTATTAACAAACCGTGGGTTCGGTTACCGGGTGGTGAGAAACGGGGCCTGACATATTCAGGACGGACCACACAAGGAAAAGTTCCCCGCTACGCAATTTCTCAATAAAGAGATAGGATGAAAGATCTCTTTGGACTCCGAAAGAAAGTTCTATAATTTGTAACAAATATTTATTTTCTTTTTTTAATTCTTTTTTCCTATTGAGCACTAAGAGAGCCTGTAGAGCAAGTCCATTACGGGTTAGGCCAGGCCCACAATGGGGCGATCAGATGGTGAGGGACGGGATCCGATATATCCAAAGCAGATCACCCCCAAAAATTCATGTTTATTGGCCCGTTCGGATTCGATCTCGGATTCCCCAGAGCAGTCACCTTAATTGCTCGGCCATCTAGCCGTCTGTAACAAATATTTAAAAAAAAGAAAAAAAAAACAATATTATGAAAATAAATAAACAAAACTCTCAACAAAAAAATATAAAAAATAAACTAAATGTATAATAAATTATTTAAAATTTTGCAATATAAATGCCAGAGGGGACCCGAATTACCTGAACTCCTAGGGACCCGACCATGGGTTAATACGGCCCTGCCAGTTGCCGAGTGAATAAAACCTCTGAACACTGGTAGTTAATCGCATGTTTGCATCCGACCAACTCGTTAGACATGAAATTTTCCGGGTTTTCTTCACGTGTGCATCAAAATGAAGAGTCATTCTCCTTGGCAGATCGTCCATATGTTGTGTTGCCAAACCAAACCAAACCTTCAACCATTCTGTCGGACAGTAGGAAATGAGAGGATAATCCAGTTTTGCTTCTCGAACCGTTCCTCCGAACTGCTTGGAATGTTTTACTGAATGGAATCAATGAAAACATCATTCCTTCGCACGTGGAAACGGAATAGCGGAAGTGACACGAAATCACATTAATCTCAATGTAATTAGTTCCTACTAAAGTGGGTAGTTCTGACTTGGAGCTACCCACCTTTAGTAGAAACAGCGTTAGATTTATCTACGGTTAATAGTTTCTTGCCTCAGAAATTAACGAAAACAACCGTTCTTTCACATTAAATCCCAAAATTTCGTTTTTGAGATACCATTTCCATATTCTTCTAATCTGAAGCCGTCATTTCAATTTTCGTCAAACGCTATACGTGAGAATTTAAATTCGATTTAACCAGGAGGTCGTGCCTCTTCCCGGACTTCCGTCGGCGGAAGGCCGAGTCCGGAAGACGACACCGCTTCCTCTCGTCCCCTAGTCGATTAAATGTCGAAGATCCGATCGTTCTGTGATTGTTTCCGCGAATTGCCATTATCTTCGCTCTCGCAGTTACTTTAAGACAGAGGCGAAGCTACTCGGGGGTTTGAGGGGAGCCTCGCCCTCGATGCCTGAAAATTCCGCTGAATAGTAGCAAAATCACAGCACCAAAAACATAATGCATTTTTTTCGGAATTACAGTATAAAGAAGGAGCATTAGGGATGGGAAGAGAGCCAATTCTCTCGATTAACTCTATATTAATTTAAGTATCAATATCAGCCATTGGTATTAATCGACAAATCAATGTCCATGTCCCCAATGATAAATATGTAAATAAGGCCTTGGCGCCGTACGACAATTTTCTATTTTTCAAAAGAAAGAATTGCTTTTGGATCGGGAAATTCGTAAAGTTGGATTTATGTTATTCCTGTAGCGTCTAGCATATAGCAAAATGATGTTCACATCCGTCAACTGGAAGCTTTGGGTAGCGAGGTATGACGTCAAATTGACGTCATTTCGTTGCACGCTACACACAAGAACGTAATCCAGCTTAAGCGGGAAACATAACGTATGCAAAACGACTCCACTTACGATTAGAAATTTTCGTTAGTAAACGCGATGTGACTGGAAGAATCCTTTAAATCGCATTCTAAGAATAAGTTTGTTTTTCATTATTCCCGTTCGAGCGCTGCAATCGGTTCTTATCACTTATGTGTTTAGTCTCGGATTATGCGAGTAGGAAGACAGAAGTGTTGACAATGAGTGCATTCCAGTATGCACGAGTCTCAGCCACAACCGATGCATCGGAGAACGATTTAACAAGTTTTTACTGGAACGTCTGGTAATCAAGCAAGATGGCGGAAGCAAACAGCGCTCAATTGGCATTTGCATACTTATTTTGTCAAAATAACTTTGGATTAATACAGATGAATAGTAAAAATGATGATCACTAACTGCTACTGTTTCTATGATGAAACCTAAAAGAAATTCTCTGTATAAAAAAACAGTATCTCATACTCCATTTTCAAGCGGTCTGCTACTTGCTACTAACTACACAGCCCGTGTGTTTCAATTAGATATATTAAAAAAATTTAAATCATTGTCAATTAATCTTATATTTAATTAATTAGTATAGGAATGAATAATATTACATGCTAACTGTCTTATTCAATTTCTATCATTATTTTATAAAGTCGCTAAATATAACCATGGAGGCAGCCATATTGTTTCGTCGGAGTTCACCATATCCACGATGAGTGCGATGCGCATCCATTGCTACAGGGGGAACATCGCAACACATTTTGTACATCGCGGTTCACCGATAGGAATGTACCCACACCCACTATCATACGAAGTCCGCAGAAAATTTTCCAGGAGGGAAGCAAAGCTTGCAGACAAATAACTTCATCAATTTTTATTTAATTATTTAATTTTTGGGTTTTCCCCAAGTCTGTTCCCATTGACTAAACGCGTTAGTGACACCTGACAGTTCAATGTATGTGTCACTACTTGTGCAACTCATATCTAACTAGGTACCCTGATTAGGTTACTTAACTTTAAAATACGTTAATTGTAGTTAGAAGCATAATTAAGAGTGGCGATAGTGAACACCAATCTTGGGGGCTCCAAAATGAGTTCTTAAAATTAAAAGCCCATAGAATATTTTTGTAAATAATGTTGAATTGAGCACCAGGTATGTGGTTTGCCCCTGGCACCAAAACTATTTCGTATGGCCTTGATTATAGTAATGTCTTCATCACGTGAATCATATGGATGGAAGATTAACGTAAAAAATTTTAGAATTAGCCTTCTTGAGCCGCTTTAAGAAAAATGAAACTAAAATGGTGCACGAAAGTTTGTTTCGTCTTCTCAGTTGCCATGTTTGCAGACATGTTAAATTTATTTACGTGGGAATCATTTTTGATATAAGACATACAGCCATCCTCTGGGAGACATTCCCAGAGGCTCAAAGTTTTGCCTGGCAATGCACACACATGGGTGTCTCTCCAGGCAAAACTTTGAGAAACTGACTCCTATTTAAATGTAAGACACATGAAGAAAACCTTGAAAAGTCTGAATTCCTAACCCACTGGTGAGGTGCAAGCTCTCAATGAACTATCAGTGTTCTGTGATTTCTATCAATTTGGCCACAGGTGTGCTCTGTTTCCATTAAGCCACAGCAGAGAATTGCTTTGACTCCTAGTGCCCAAATTATATCATGTATTGACTCGAGGATAAACATTGATTGTATTTCTAGATAATATCAGTAAATTGATATGCAAATACAGATATTATGAAATGGATATGACTAAGGTAAATGTACCGGTAGTGGACACTACATGAGTAGTGGACACTTTGAACTTCAAATATGAGTAATAAGGTTGTATATAGCTTCACTGTTCAAACATACAAATCATTCAGTAGACAGAAGTTCTGTCTACTGAGTGATTTGTATGTTTGAACAGTTAAGCTATATACAACCTTATTACTCATATTTGAAGTTCAAAGTGTCCACTACCAGTACATTTACCTTACTTGGGGACATTCCAATTTTATTCTTTTTGAAATAACAGAGACAGAGGATTGGGAATGCCCCCTCTTATGCCACTAGATGATATCTAGATTGAAGATAACTGTAGGAATGTTTGGAATATCTATTTGGTAATTTGATTCCTGAATTTGTATGAATTGAATTGTGCTCATCAGTTTTTGCATTATAGACAGCTGATTATTATTGTTATTAATAGTAGGTTTTTTCCTTTTTAACTTTTTCCACTCTGTAGGCATGAAAAACTCCTTCAGAGGTTCCCCAAAGCAGCAGGTGGACACCTTAACTGTCAGACATCTAGCCTTCCAATTTAGAATTCTCTATCAATGTTTGTTAATGCCTAGACTATTGCCTCTTTTGATTTTAATTTATTTTCCATTTACTTGCTGTTTCTTGAGTTATTTAAATTTGCAACTACTTCTTTTAATATATGATGCCATCAAATGGGAAAATAGCCACCAGGGACATCAAATGCTTGATATATGACAGGTAAAGCAGTCCTCTTTTGCCATTTTTTATTTGAATTGAATTGCATAAAGTTTCTTTATTAATAAATAGCAGTCTTAAAGATTTTATTTCCTGTTAGTAAATAGCAACCTACTGTTCAGGATGACTCAGATTGACTTAGAAATTTTGTGAGTGACTTGGCCCGGATATGTCATATCCTTTTACAGTAACAGGCCATGTTATGAATGTGGGCCCACTTGAGTTCACTAAGAGCATATACAGAGGCCTTCTTAGTGCCCACAGGACTGAGTTAAAGAATTTTTAAAAATATATTAGCAGCTATATGTATGTTCAGAATGGTCATAAAGTTGGAAAGCTTCAGCCTAAAATGATGGAAAAGCTGCCTTGATGAACCATGTTCATTGTAATTTTCAATGAGCATTGAACATACATAATGTAATATATCAGTAAAGAATTTATTAATATTAGATCTATTCATCTATGTTTATAGGTATTATGATCATCCCTGTGTATGTATTCAGTTTTTTCAAATATTACATAGAAAAGATATGATTACATTACAGAAGTCTTGAAAGAACAACATTATTGTGATTTAATAGGTGCCATTTTTTACAAAATTTTCATTTGAAATGTTTGTACTAATTAACAAAAGTAGTTGTTAGTTTATAAAAACAATTTGAGTTACTTGCAGCAAATAAGAATGAATCTCTCAACTGCTTAAATGTGCATGGTGAAAGATTCTAAGAGTCATCATCTCTTGGAATCAAGAAAATTCTGTCTTTTAATTTGATGTGTATAAAAATCGATTCATCACGTAAATCTCTTCTATTAATATGTTGATGAACAAAAAAAATACAGAGTCTATGTAAAATTCATAGAAAACTTAAGTGTTTTTTTAATAAAAAAGACAATGTTGGCTAATAACATGTAATTTTATGTTATGCTTCTTATAATGTGTTTTAGCTGTACTTTTTTAAAACATTTTTTAGCCTGAAGAGGATACGTAGCAATTAAAATGCAGATCATTAAAGGTTTATAAAAAAAATTAATTTTATGGTCTTGGTCTTCAGTTAAAAATGTTTATAACAGGCATAACATAAAATTACATGTTATTAGCCAACATAGGGTTTTTTAAATAAAAAAAGACACAAAGTTTTCTAAGAAAAAAACTGTTTCCTAAGTCAATAACTTTTAGAAATCAATGTAATATTCATATTCAGCATTCAACTTTGGATTTCTTATTAGTGTTCCGTAGTGAGCTATCAAAGTCAATTGGGGTAATGCATCATGTGATATATATATTTATGGTTCAAGGCTCAGCATGAAATCAAGCTGTAAAACTGTCATGTAGACTCCATGTAATTTTACAGATTACAAGAAAATATTATTGTCTAAGGACAAGTTTTCCATTATAAAAACTGATGATAACTCTAAAATATTTTTGTATGCTCCAAAACTAATAAAGATGATTTGTCTTTTATGTCAGCGATTCCCAACCTGTGGTACACGTACCCCTAGGGGTACGTAATAGGTTGTTTAGGGGTACAGAAAAGTTAGTTGTTATGGCAGAAAAAATAATATATTATGTATCACAAACTAATAGTATTAAAAAATTATTAGGTAAAATATATTCCTTGCAACAATCACAACTTTATTATATATTTTTTCATTTACTTTTTTTTCTTTAATTTAAAGTTACAATATGTAAAATTAACAATACGGGTACTCACTAAATTTCTTAAATGAGGGATACAATCTAGAGATATGACATGTCACGGGATACGCTAATGAAAAAAGGTTGGAAACCACTGTTTTATGTGATAAAATGTAAATTAAACTAGTTAGAAGTTTATTTGTATTTTTAAGATATGAATTGGGAATGAGGAGATTGGTTTAAATTAAATATAACCAACATGGCTAATTGAATATTGAGCACTCTACACAAGCATTATAAGAAAATAGCAAATGTGAAAGTTGGTTGAATAAACAATAATTAAATTAACATTTGAAAAAACTTTATTTGCATATTTCAAATTTAAAAGTTACTCAAATTTTAAATTTTCTGTAAAAAATGAAAAGTTTTTGTGCCTTAATTAAATAGAAAAAATATATTCCTTCACGTATTTAGGGGTTGCTGTCGTAACGCTGATTGTCTGCTGGCTTGTTGATGTTGATTTTTAATTCTTTCTAAATCGGTGAGTCTGGATCGTGCATGCTCCAATCTGTGCCATGCCATATGCATCACTTTCTGAGTGGCATAACTAGAACCTTCATGAGCTTGTCCTGGAAAAATTTTATAATCTTTATTCACTAGTAAATAAATATTTTATATGAATAATACTAGCTCTCTAACAGCAGTTTTAATCACTTTATAAACATTTTACATGTTGTTCTCTTAAGCTTCAATATATATCAATAAGCAAATCTCTTATTTAAGAAAAATTCAAATGTAAATTATAAAATAGTACCCATTTTCTTTTCTTACTTTCAATATTTGAAAGAATAATTCTCCAAAAATATTTTTAAAAATTAAAAATTGACTTTAAAAATAATATCTATATTTAAATTTATGGTGTACAACATTATGAGATTTTTTTCTGTTTGTCTTTTGACTTCACCATCTATCTTCATATTATACTTTTAAATAAACAATAAACAAGTTGATTAAAATATAAAATAATATTCTACTAAAATAGATACTTAAAAAAAATAATTAGTAATTTTTTTAAGCTAGGTTCACATTGGCACATGAACAGCCATGAAATGGTTACGAACTGCAGTCTCTTTTCAGAGAGCATTTAACTAGTTAATAAGCATGTGAATGCATATCATTCTTTTCAAATTACTATTTATAATACAAGGTTCACATTGCATAATGCCAAAATTGCCAATTGGCAATATTTTAATATAAATAACAGAAAATGATAATCCTGAACACTATTAGATTATGCTACATTATAGAACATTTGTTTCTTAGTGTTATTCAATTTGCATTTATCTGTTGCTGAGTAACTAAAAGCCAGTTTAGTTACTCAGAAACTTTGCATATGAACCACTGTGAACGAATGAAATGAACACTAACCAAAGAAAACTATTATGTTCATCATATTATGTGATACAAACTATGTTATGACATGATTGGTTAAAAAGGTTTTGAACACTACTTGTGAAAAGTTAATTGGCTGAACAAAGCAAAGTTTGGTAAAAGTTGGTTACTGACTCAGTGAAGAAGAAAGTAGATGTTTGTGTCCACTGTTCTATCCCTAAGCTCAGTTGCAGGATGACTGCAGTGGTCTGCCCCTAGGACAGTATCAGGCAGCGAGTTTAATGGGGGTTAATAAGCTAAAAGTTGAGGTGTTCTTATGAGAAAGCCTGCAATTATGTGACATACATCACATACTAGAATAATTCTAGTTTTAAATCTTAAAATGATAAACATTCAATATGGATCATGTTTCAGGTGCACACATCATGCTGTTAATTGAATTCTGCTTACATTTTCCTCAATAAGTTTCTACAGATATTACAACTCTGATGATATGTGGCATGACAAGGATGGCCTACATTCATGTATCTCTAGAGCAAGGGCTCCAGAAGTCAATATGACATTTTTAGGGTTGATTGAAAATAGTTCAGGATGTAAATTTACACACTGTTAAGTACATCTTTTCTACGGAAATGGCATGTAGATTGATATTGGCTCATTAGATTTATTAATTAATTATAATTAATTAATAGTTATTAATAATTATTAACTGTATTAACAAAAAAAGAAGATAAAAATTTAAAGTAGTAGACAGAAAAGAAGTTGCAGAGTGAGGTATGATAATTTAAGTAATTTGTCCTTAAACAAGAAGCCAGCTCAGTAAACATAATTTTATAGAATTAAGACAATACATCATTACAATAGTAAAATGTCATAGAGAAAGATTTGCTATGAAAAGTACAAGTGAAATTTGGTTTGTGATAAGCAACAGAATGATCAGATTGAATATTTGTAACTTAAATGTCTAAGAGATTTGAGTATTATTCTAGTGACTAGAATACATTGAACAAAGTTCAAACTTCTACACCAGACTGGATTGATATAATTGCACACCATAAAAACCTTAAATCACCAGTAAAGAATTTTTATAAACTTAATTTTCAGACAATGTTTTCAATCTACTACTAAGATCATCTTCGGATGGTCTTTAACATTCCAAAATTAGAATTCAGTTGTAAACTAATTGTCTTTAAATGTACTTTAAAAGATAATTTTTATACATAATTATGTTAAGAATGTTTTTCTTTCCTTCTTATATTATTATTACCCATACTCAGCACCGATGTAATGTATTACCTACAATTAATAGCTGTTAGTTATTGATGTTATTTGAGCATACACTTTTTCTCTTGTAATTTAAATAATATTTAAATTGAATGTGCCTCACAATACAGTTTATATATATTTGTTTTGAACGTTTTCTATCGTTTTTGTAATACGTCACTGTTCTTAATTACATTCCAATTTTGGAATGTTCAGACTAGGTGATGATCTTAGTAGATGAAAAATGTTTGTCTGGGAATTAAGTATATTAAAGAATTGCAATTTTATATAGTAGAGCATCGATTATCTGAATCAATTGGGGACTGGGGTTGTTCAGAAAATCGATTTTTCGGATAACTGATTATGAATGAAAAAATATATTAACCTATCCCATGTTGAAATTCGTTCAAACCCTGGCAAGTCCTTAAGTACTCTCTCATGGTCACACCATTGCTGCCAGCTAAAACATGCACACCAACAAAAATAATATTGGAGTAACCCAAGACATAGCCAAAGATTGCAGCACCACAGCACTAGCAGAATTTTAAATTTGCCAACTGGAAAGCTTTCGGTTAATCGACATTTTGGTTGATCAACATTCGGATAATCGATGCTCTGCTGTATTACAGTATCTGAGAACAAAAGAAAAAACTCAAACTTACCTGTAGATACTTGCGTAAGATAAGTGATGTGTTTTGAAAGACTATTTTCAACATTTTCCAATGTTTTTAAAAATGTAGATGTATGAGTATCGACTTGCTTCATACTTGGTTTCTCCTTACTTAATTCTAATATAGCTTGACCTTTTTAAGACAGAATAAAAAATTAAAAACAAATTTCAAATAAAACTGTAATAAAGTGTCAAATAAAAAAGACAATTAAAAATATTTTTTATTTGTTACTATAAACTACATGATTTGATATCAATTGAAAAAAAGTTTAAATTACATCATAGAATGACTTAATAATAAGATAGAAGCATTAAATTTAAGACTATTTTTACATTCATTATAATTAAAATATTGCTATTATATGCATAGATTTTCATTAATTTAAATTTGTTTGAATTTGGATTCATGTTTCTGTTGAGGAGCATTCACATTTAAATGCATTTAATTACATATTTAACATTTTAAATCAAGACTATGCTTAATTCGTGGAAAATTATAGCCTTGTAATAAGACGATGCCAATTATATTTTAAATTTTATTTCATACTTACATATTAACTAATTGAAATTGGTTCATACTTTTACTTTTAATTTGAATTTATACATAGTCATCAGTCTTACTACATATATATTTGATATTTTATTTTAGATTCACTTCAATGATTTTCTGGAAAATGCTTTCAAAATACCAGGAACAGTAGTCAGAACCTTAGGATTTATCTCATAATTAGTTTATTTCTTTTACAGGTGCCAAATAAGGAGAGATAAATTTAAGTTATTTTGACAAGGAGATCCAGAGCTGGTGTGAAGTTGCCAAAGAGTTTAACAGACTTCAACCAGACTTCCCATCAATCAAACATTGTAGTCCAGTTAAACTCTTTGGCTCCTGATAAAACATGCATTTTTACAACAACTGCATTTGAATTCAAATTTTTCCTTTAGAAATTTCTAGTAATTCTCTCTTTCTATAAAATGATTCTCCAAAAACTATTTAGAAGCTTTCAATTTATATTCTTTACAGTAAATAAGAGCTAAGCAGTTGACTCAAACTCTTATTGGACAAAGTCTATGTGCAATTTTCTTTGTAAAATCAACCACTGTGCTGTTAACAACAATTATTTACTGCTTATACAATTATTCTCACTACTACAACTGCTAGTACAATTATTCTCGTCAAATAGCCACCCTAAACTTGTTTTGACTCCAGGTAGCTCTTCCAGGGAACAGATATTATTTTACCATTTATTATCATTACTATATGTAATAAAAATTATGCTACAAAGTTGTCAAATGGCAGCTATGGCATATCCAGATTTCAGTAAGAGATAGAAGCAGTCTAACCAAACACCCTTTACATAATACATATGGTATCCATCATCACAATTTTCTGTACCTCTTCGGCCAATGGTTGACCAAGGAGTATCTGAAGGTTTTCATAAAATCCAGTAAATGTTCGTAGTGTACCCATTACCACCAGGATAATTCTCATTGTCACATTCTGTTAATCTCTATTTCTAGATCTTTGTATTTGTTGAGTTTCTACATTTCTTTCAGTATAATGTTTAGGTCATCTGGGATAGTTACACTGACCAGCAAGATTCTTATGTTTTATTCAATCAAACTTACAATACTAATATACACCATTAGCATTACAGTAATAGTTTTTCCCAATGATGTATTAAATGATATATTATGTGGTTAATCAATAACTTAGGCCCCAAGCCTTCCAAATCTGTTGTTGGTTTTCATCTATCTGACTCCATTCTCGAGATCAACAAAAGACAAACAGTGGAAATGTATAGGTCTGCAATCTGAAAAATTGCACCCCAACAATCACTCAATAAAAAATCAAGAAATAATGCTATAAATTCTAAATAGCATAATCAAAAATATACTTTATATCAACTCTACTGTTTACTTTTTTAATTAACTGGTTGTAATCAACAATTTCATGTAGTATAGACCAATAAGTTATATAGTAATTGCTTCAGTAGATCACTCAATCATCTACATACAACCTTATATAACAGCAGAAAGGTTTATTAAACATGACAGTCTGTAACAGCTGGAACATAAATAAATTATTAAACTAGGAAAAACTAATGTTTTTGATCATATTTAATGATATTCATCAGGTTTGATGTTCAAACAATTACAAATACTAACAGAAATATTCAAACACCAAACAAGGCTTAAATATAAAAATTAAAAGGTCATTGAATATGATCAAAGTCTTACAGGTCTTGTGTGCAATGACATATGTATAACTTCAACGTCATTACAAATTTCTCACTGCACAGTAAATTTTTGGACACCCTGTATTATTAGAGAGGTTGCGGCTGACATTTTCATTGCGAAAATGTGAATGTCAGCCGCATTTGGAACATTGAGCATGATTCCACTGACGTTCCAAATGCCATTGTCAAACTTCTAGGCTTACAGAATGGTAGCGCTGAATGTCTGACATTCACGTTTTTGAGATGAAAACATCGGCTGCAACCTCTCTATTCCTAAACTATAGCTTAAGTTCTATAAAAACACTGAAAACACCTTATGTATATACTGTGTGGTTCCAGGTTAGACTATTATCGAGCTTAAGTTCTTCAAATATCTTTCAAAATATTACTAATTTTAAGGTTTATTTATGAATTCAGGCTTGTGTCATCATCTATACCAGGGGTGTCCAACCTTTTTGTTTCTCTGGGCCACATTGGAAAATGTCATGGAGTTTGGGCCACAAGTGTATTATATATACTTGTGGCCCAATCCTTAAATATACTTGTATATTTAAGAATTAACATATCTAGATTATAGTAATAAGTATTAAATCTTTATCACAAAAAAGGATATATTAAAAAATTACTTCTACAGACACTTCTAATTTTTACTTAGAAATGGATAAATTCATTTATTATAAAGGAGACGAACAAAAATGTATTTGAAAAACACAAATATTTGGGTCTCTAATTAATAAAAATTGACAAAACACCATTTTAAAATGCACTTTTATTCGACTAATATATTTATAAATAAGATGTAGCCCAAAAAATAGCCAATGCGCCAAATGATATTTTTTACGGCAAACAAAAAAACGGGTAGCCAACTTGTAACCTGGAATAAATACTAAATAAAGCCGGAGTTGGACTCAAAGGATTATAGACCCAAATGCGGGGAAGGGAGAGAAAGGACAAAAGATAAAGAAGTGAGGAAAGTTGGAAAATTAAGGGTCCATATTTGCATAACAGAAAGTCTATTTAATCTTTCTCACTACGTTTTATCTTTTGGCCTTTCTCTCCTTTCCTCGAATTTGGGACTATAATTCTTCGAGTCTCAACTTTAGATTTATTTAGTATTCTTTCCTCATTCACACATTTCCAAGTATTTGAAAATATTTCCTTTCGACTCAAAAGTAAAATACATATAAAGATTTACGGCTTTGTGAAACTTCTTTTTTGAGTTTATGCCGTTGAAATAAATAAATTTAATTTAATTTAAAATTTGTCGGTTTTGTTTACACGTTTATTGGGCCGCATTGTAACTTGCCTTGGGCCGCATGCGGCCCGCGGGCCGCGGGTTGGACACCCCTGATCTATACCTTTTGCTTTAAGTGTTCTGTTAAAAATTTTTATAATTAAAAGCGTACAACTTTAAAAAGCACAAGAACCACTGCTTTAATATATTAGAACATGTAGATTAATCAATTCTTTTCTAAATTTCAAGTATCAAAAAAATATTTTGTTTTTGCTCTATAAATTATATGGCAAATGGGCTCTAATATTCCTAGAAAAATATTTAAAATGAATATTTACAAATATTTTTTTTATTGGGCTGCAATTTTCTGATTGCAGACATATACATTTTCGCTGTCATCCATCCATCAGTCTGTCATTTATTAATCTTGAGAACGGAGTCAGATAGATGAAAATCAAGACCAGAGATAGAAGGCTTGGGGTTGAAGGTATCAATTAACTATATATGAACTTCCAGTTTGGGCCTAAAATCATGTGATTTTTTAAATTAAAAGATGATTAAAAATTGCAACCCAACATTGTGATGATGTCACAATTAACTATATATAAACTTCTAGTCTGGATTGAAAGTCATATGATTTTTATTTTCCTGGTTTTAATATATATAACAGGAAAAGTAAGGCAATTGATCAAAAAATGACTCCAAGAATTTTACATTTTTTGACATGGGACCTTGAAATGTCAAGAAATGCAAAAAAAAGTTAGGGGTTTTTTGGTATATATGGATGTTAGTGTGTGGGGGGGGACCAAATTTTGTTCACCCATTCTGAAGCTTAATAATTTCCATGTTTTTGTCGAAAATTTCTGAAATTTTGCAGGGAAGTTTGTGTATTAGGGGGATTGATGCTATTAAATTTTGGTGGTTAAAGGTCAATGGAGTTGGGAGATATAGGAGAATTGTGTGTCATATCTCAAGTGGAGACAGACTTAATGATTTTACTTGTTAATAGAAATTTACAATTTTTTATAGAACTTCTCCCTACCCTCAAAATTAAACTTTTTGTCAGTTTATAATAATTAATTATATAAAAAGTTTTTTCAATAAAATATTATAACAGATAACACCACACACACACACACAGTTTTAAATGCTGATGACAGGAAAGTTAAGCAACCTGTTGCTAGATTTTTAAATTAAAAGATGATTAAAAATTGCAGCCTGGCATTGTGACAATGTCACAATAATAAGCATTTGGTTTTTTTAAAAATATTCAATTTTCAGTTTAATAGCTTTTGGAAATAATAAAGATATTTGAAAATTTATATTTAATTTCATTTATAAATCTAGAATTGACATAAGAAGATGGTATTTAAAGTTACTTAATTGCATTTTCCTAATGTACGTGCAACAAAATTGTAAGATGGATTAAGAATATAATTAATGAATTTGGCTATAATAACCATTAAATCTAATCACACACCACAGAAATCTTTATTCAATACTTTAAATCCTGGTATGCATTCTGGCCTTTACAATTGCGCTCTAATGGTCAATAATTTTCTACTCAAGAACTCAACAATAGATATATTGATACTTATTCTTTTGTTCACCTTTGACATGAAGTTGCTTGACTAACATTGACAACAATATAAAATAACTTATATCTAAAATATAAAATTCTGTTATGTAAATCTGGATAAACAATTCCAGGAATAGTCTGTCTCAGATATTTCAGACTCTGTTGGTCACTACCTAACTGCATCTGTCGTGGGCCTGGCCAAATCCACAGTGGGTATGATTAAAAAGGCCCACTCAGATCCACAGAACCTTTGTTAAAAAATTTTAACAGATATTAAATTTCAATGTGCTGGCTTTTGTGAACTTATTTAACTGAATTTTTCAACTGATTATTTAAGTTATTTCAGTTATATCAATCTTTCATCCATATATCAAATATGATTTATCATGTTAAATTAATTGCAATTATTATTCCAATTTCATAAACACTAAAATAACTTATAAACAGTACTAGTAGAATCATAAAGCAATATTTTATGCTTGCCAGAGGTCATTGATACGCAGTTAAAAATTGTACGTCATCCTTACATAAGCAAAAAAAATCAAAAGGGATCACAATTCACAAAGCCCAGCAATGACCTTCTGAGAGACTGACTTTCCAAAATTTGTTTCTTGTAGTGCCAAATAACTTATAAACATCAACAAAAATTGAACTTCATCCTAAAATAATATTTAAATTTAATGTTATCCTCTGTATGAGAGAAAACTAAAAAATGCATATATAACACATGGCATATTGCCAACATGAGGTTATTCACTACTATATACTTGGAGCATGTGGTTAATGCTGTGCAATATTTTCTAGCAAAAATAAATTGTTTATTATATATATCTTATTTATTCTAATAAATAGCACACTTAACTTGTCAGCTTGCAATTTGCAACTGTGCTGTTTATTAGAATATGCTAACTATTAGAGGGTGGCTATTCTTTCTATTCTTGGGAATTGGATGAGATTATTATCCGAGGTCAACTATTAATTAATGGAATAAATCACATTTATTCAAGCAACAATGCAACACTAGATACACACACACATTATTTCAACTGAATAAAATGTGCAATTTTTTAGTTTAAAATACGAGGGTAGGCTGAAAAGTAATGCACACATGCTTGTAGAGCACGAATGAAATGATTTTCAGAAGCAGGCCAGGTGGCATATGGAAGTAACATTCCCCCTTTATGCGTATGTGCAGTTTGAGGTTGTTGCGTTCATTCAGTATATTTTGAGAAGCGAAAATATGGAGACTAGTACTATGTCAATGCGAGTTAAACAGCGTGCTGTTATCGAATTTTTAACTGCTGAAAAAGTGACTCCTACTGAGATTCATCGTCATTTAAAGGCTGTTTATGGTGACAATGCTGTTGAGAGATCTACTGTAAATCAATGGATAATAAAATTTTGTGGTTGTGAGCGTGGAAAAGCCATAATTGTTGATGAAATGCGCAGCAGACGTCCGATCACTGCCACAGACGATTACCGTTGACCCTTGTTGCAATGTTTAATTCTTCTCAGTACATACAGACTCTAAAACACTTCCGATGTTGAGTTTGTCATGTTAGAAGCAGCCTGGTGCCAATAATCTTGCAACATGACAACGCTCGTCCACACACCTCACATGCAACTGGAGAGGCTCTGCGAAACCTGAAGTTTGAACCTATTCCACACACTCCTTATTCCCCTGATCTTGCGCTTTGTGATTTTTATTTTTTTCCTCTACTCAAGAGAGACCTCAAGGGTAATCATTACATCTTGAATGATGAGGTGAAGGCAGCTGTCAAGTCCTGGATTCGAGAAAAGTCGGAAGAATTTTTCAGTGACGGAATGAAAAAACTTGTTACACGTTGGCAGAAATGTGTTAGCCTTAACGGTGACTATGTTGAAAAATAAATATATGATTTTGAAGCTTAAAAATTGTACTTTAATGTACTTTTTGCCCAATCTTGCTATCTGTTTTTGTTCGTGTTCTACAAGCATGTGTGCATTACTTTTCAGCCTACCCATGTAAGCTTCATCTTCCTCTAGCAGACAGCATGCTATTAGAAAACACTGTTTATGACTTTTATTATCTTGCAGCTCTGCTGTTTATTAGAATAAATTCCTCTCAGCTCACCAAGAAAAACTTTTAAAAAACATTATAATCATGTTTCAATGCATATAGCCAAACCATAAAAATTTTAGGTCATTGATGAAAATATGTAACCAAAAATAGATCCCAGACCAAAAGTCCTTTTCAGTTTCTGCAGCTATTAAGTTGGCTTCATGGGTATGTGAGAGACCAGATGAGATGGAAATTTTAATTAACTGCAACAAAATATATCAAATTTGTTTAAATTAATGCCTAAATTTCACATATTATATAAAGAAAAATTTTCCCAACACCTAAAAAAAAAAAAAGAAAAAAAGAAAATGGAAGGATGTGATTGCATCTTTCTCCAGATCTACTTCCTTTCCCAAGGTGACACATCTTCCAAATGTATGTGTCACCAGGAACTTTCATCTAAAATTCATCTATTGGTCAAAAAAACTTAACATTGCCTTAACGGGCATCAAAATCAAGGGGAAGGACCACTAAAATAAAAGATGAATGTGGGAACCGACATAGAGAGTTGGCCAACCTCCTCCTTTCCATGTGAGTGTTCCATTGCCAATCCTTTCAACCAACCGCCCTTTGCCGTAGAAACCCTAGAAACGAACATTTGATTGCAAACTGTATCATCAAGCAGCCTAACGCTACCCAACCAGGAAACCTCTCCACCCTGTCATCAGGACATTTTGTGATTTCAAGACTTCGATCAAGCCGATTCAACCAATCAAGATATTTAACCTCATGCGAAAGAACGTAAGTTCGATCTCTCTCTCTCAGCTAACTTTATATAAAGTAACAAAAAATTTTATGCTAGAAAGCCTCCTGTTATGTTATGCTACCAAAACTTTATTCATTTTATGGTGCTAAAACGTTATCTTATGTATACGTGGAAATTTAATTATATACAAAAATAAACTGGTATTTTTAATTTAGTAGTAATGTGCGCTTCTTTTGGCCGCATTGTCTCTCAGGATGTCCAACTCCTGAATCTGACCACTCATATGTGAACGAATGAATTGCCATCGCTGATCCTGACATAGGCATCACTGTTCTGGTGCCAACCCTTTGGTCACAGGTATTTGCCTCCAGTAGATCAGGCCTTCTAACCAAGTTGGAACCTTATATTTATATCTCTAAGCAATGTCAGAAAATTCTATTCTCTGATTCTTTGTCTCACTAGACAGTATAGTAAATTACTTGATATAAGCTATTGCCACCATGGTTTAACTAGTAATTATATGTAATAATTATGACAAGTATATCATAATACACTTCACTGAGATGAGACTCAACAAAAGATTAGCATAATATATACATTGATAGACAGACATTCTCATGAAAATCTAACTATATACAGTATATACACAAGCAATTATTTTTTTACAATCAAAGCAATCTAAATTACATAACAATGATAGATATCATATTAAAGTTGATAACAGCTAAAATAAAATGCTTGTGTATATACACAAGCATTTTATTTTAGCTGTTATCATGTGTGAATTTTATTTTATTTTTTCTCACTAGATGGCAGAATGACTTCTATTCCTACCGATATGCTCTACAGCTCTGTCAAAGTCCCAATCGCATCATTCTGTTCTAGATTTGATCCAAACAAATGAGGAAGAAACTGAAAGTAACTTGCCACAACTAAGTGATCGATGGCTAATGCTCATTGGCTAATATCCAAGTCGATTTTTTCTATAGACAGTACTAATATAAAGTTGGACAGATGGTGCATAGTACTGGTTCATGGTAAAAACTGCTTTCAGTCAATATAAGTTAATGCATTTATTATATATGTTAAAGGCACAGGTTAAAGGCCTAAAACATAACTTGCTTGCAAATGTGACATTTGCAAACAAGGTGGTAACCAGAACCAGCACCATTAGGGTTCTACGTTTGAAGCTGAATATCTCATAAAGAGTTGCATGTTGGATTTCTTTTTGTTCTTTACCAATAAATATCATTAGAATATCTGACCACCATGCTGGACTGTCTGTTAAACGTGCAATAGGCTTGTGGAGTGCACAACACAATGGTACAATTGTAAATGTGAATGACACTGTTGGGACCTTAACATAACTGTAGAGCATGCCCATAGGATCGAAAATTGTGTGACCCTTTGCAAGATATAGCCTCCCCAAAATCAGCCTACTTCCAGGTGCTATAAAGAGTTGTGTTGTACACAACTCTTTATTCACACATTGCCTGACATATTAAGCGAAATGTGCCGATTGGTTTAACTGAATCATCATCATGTCTGCTGCTCTCAAGTTGATTCCTTACATAGACAGACTATAGCACATGGAAAAACTGACCTTTGGAGGCAAATACCTCGCAAAGGATCACACTTACAGGCATGATTCCTTTGACTTTTTTGTTCCTATCGATATCCTCTACAGCTCTTTCAGTCCAAATCGCGTCCTTCTATCTTAGATTTCTGCCTAGTAAATCTGGTCACATGGTCACGTGACGCTCAATATAACTTTTAATGGTGAAATATAAATTATAACAGCGTAGATATCTTTAATAGCTAACGTCATACATTTAATACTAATTAAATAACATTTTTACGTTTAAATGATTGACCCCATGTAAATTTTATTTTTTTGGCTTATAAATTAAATATATAAAAGGAGTTTTGTATCGAAACAGTCTTAAATTTAATCGGTCACTTAGTATAATTATAAATTAATAAGCAACCTTCTACCTCCACTCTGCAAAGCACTGGCAATATCTTTTTCTATCGATTCCAACTGTTTCAATCTATCCATAGGCGCAGACATTTTTTATTTTCAAGCGACATCTAGCGACGAGTTTAAATACGTTTTTATTAAATTAACGCGTAAATTAAAAATTAATCAAAGTTATGTCTTAAAGTTTATATTAATAATTCGTATTAAATTTTATTATATATTTAATTATAAAATATGGTATATTTTACTTCGAAAACATTTTCCGTTTGGTCAATATACAGTTTCTCAATTACTCTGTTAAGTGGCGCTCGAGTCTTTTGTTGGAAACAAATATTTAGTCGGCTGATCATCATTGAGTGTTAGAACAGAAAGTTTCGTGGGAAATCTTTTTAAAAAATGGCGATGGAAGTAGAAGGTTCGACAAAAAACGTTATGGCAGCTTCTGGAGCGTCCGGAAGCGTATCTGTATCGCTTCATCCGCTTGTTATTATGAATATCTCCGAGCACTGGACTAGAATTAAAGCTCAAGCTGGATCTCAGCAACAAGGTATGCCAATTTAGCTTTTTATTGATAATTAAAACTGTATTAGGTTGTATTACTGAAAAAGATAAATACATAAATTATTTATGATGTCATACGTAACTTACGCGGGAAACCATCATATTTTTTACATTCCTAACACTTCCCCTACGTCACAAGCCACTTCCGGTCTACGAAGAGGGACCTGGGTTAAAAGAAGGTAACGTGGATACGAGACTACCCTCCGAGCTTTCTTACTGAGATCACGGGGTTGATGTTAACTCTGAACGAGGGGTTTTCCACCAAACAGAATTGTATGAGCAAAAAAGTCCAAAGGTATTCACCTCCAAAGATCAGATATTTCTATTCTCCGTGCTCTGCATTGGTCAGGGTGAACAATTGCTTGCCTTGATCGATGCTCCACAAGTAGTCGTGTACTTCGGTGCTCTCGCACCTCTGCATGCACATATATAACATGGAGTACACTGAAAACAGTTGAGTGAACTACTCAAAGCTGGCATAGTTGTGTGGGCTAAGCTTAAATTATGAAAAAGTAGAAATAGACAAGTAAAATTTACAACAATGATAAACTGGATGTTTTGCATCTGCGACTTTGAGGACTGCTTCCTATTACACTTCTCACAAATACATCCGGAAGGCAAAAGACCCATTTTCGCAGTGAATTTCACTTCCAAAGAAATCCTCTTCAAGCCGAAGCTTTTATATTTACCATGAAACATTATAACAAGGTAAATACCAACTGAATGCCGAATATCTATCGGGCTAGTATAAGGCTAATTACTAAATGAATTACGTGACCAATTTGGCTCTAGAGGTAAGCGTTAGGAGCCATCTCTTATTAACATTAATAATTATAACACCAACCGAATGCCGAAAATCTATCGGGCTAGTTTAAGGCTAATTACTAAATGAATTACGTAACCAATTTGGCTCTAGAGGTAAGCGTTAGGAGCCATCTCTTATTAACATTAATAATTATAAATAAATTAATTAATTTAAATAATTTAGAACCGCTGGGAGAAAAAATCGGCTCGAAGCGGGACTCAAACCCACAACTCCTGCTTACCGTGCAGATGTGATGCCAGTTACGCTATCCGGACCTCCAGTTCGATCTCCTCTTCCAGCATATAGAAGCTAACTATATAACCATTGACGGTCATTACAACGCCGGCTGGGGACACATCCAGTGCCCACATCCTATAAGGCACTTAACCAGCCATTAAATAATACTTTTTAACTTTAAATAAAAGTTAAAAAGTATTATTTAAAAGTTTAAAAATTATAACAACTTTATTTAAAAGTTGTTATAATTTTTAAAACAATTAAAAAATAAAAAAAATAAAAAGTTAAGCTGAAAGTAGGATCTAATCTAGATCACCCATGTGGCAAGCAAGTTTTCTATAGACTCAGCCATTTCGCTATGCTACCACAGTGTAAAATCGACCAGTATATGAGCTGCACTTAAAACTTTAGAACCCTTTTTCTCCAATTCTTCTGGGTGGACACCCTTGAGGTATACTACTAACCTGTGAAGTCTCATTCCAAACTGAATTTCTGAGACCTTAAGGTCCCTTTGCTAGTCATAATTAAAGGTGACATATTTGTTATTTTCAGTAATATGTTCTTTTTAAAATATGCTAAGCATCAGGAAAGCTGGACAATATTTCAACTGTTTTAAAAATAAAATAGACTTAAGCCAAAAACACAAATACATAAAGTACAGGTAACCCCCGTATAACACGGCACTTCTATAGCACGGATTCCCTCTAACACGGTTCGAGAATTGGAAACATTCCCGTATAACACGGTGCTTTTATAGAACGGTTCGGGAATTGGGTAAAACATGAAATGTAATAAAGGATGCGTTCTTTTATACCTCTGCATAATTCCACGCGAGCATTCTAATTGTTTTCGTGGCTACTTTAAATGCTCTTTCAACAAATAATCCATTTAATGATTAAATTTTACAAGAATTGTAAAATTTTGCCTCTTCTTTTGCCTCTAAAAGTTCATTTTAGAATTATGGATTCCTCCATCACGATACTGTCGATAGTGTGGGCGCTGCAATCTTTCTTTCACTGTTGTTCCTAAATGCTTACAAACAGCAGCTCACTCCCGTTGCAGAGCGACCGCTATTAACGAACACACCCAAAACCTGTTACTAGTTAATGATGCTCATGCTGAGATCATCATATAGGATGAATAATCCTCTGGTAAAATATTTACTTAAATAATAAATAAGTATTTTACCTATGAAAAAAAATGAATAATAAATCCAATCTAAACAAGGATTTAACAGCATGTTTTTTTAATTTTTGGAATCTAACCCTCCTTTTTGCACTAGTTCTTTGTTTCGTATAACATGGATTCGCATAACACGGCAATTTTTTGGAACGTAACTCCCGTGTTATACGGGGGTTACCTGTACAGCATAAATGTAAACAGAAAATAAGAAATTTTTGAAGTTTCTGCTGAAGTCAAACACAAACTTGGACAGAGAAAGTTCTTTTTACATACTTTTGGTTATTTTGTTCTTCTATATTGTTATCTAATTTCTGTATTGTTTATATGTTAATATGTTTGCTTTGCCATTCTACCATTAGCCTTTTGTCAATTATACAAGGTCTTCCAAAAAGAATGCTATCATATTTTAAATTATTGTGATAATGTTAATTATTATCCAAGAACATTGTGATTAAAACATTGAAAACTGTTGAAGTTTTACATTTGCCCAATACAGTTTCTCAACACATGCACCTCACATCACAACGCACATAGCTCAAATTCTTTCTATGCTTTCTATAACATATCCATTGTCTTCTCTTTCCACAGCTCATCAGCTCATGTCGCATGAAAATGAGTGATTCTGACTTTCCATACTGTAGAATGCAAAATGCCTTCTCTGTGGTGTAGCTGCCATTTTTTTTATAGCACTTCCTTGAGATAATAGATGATGCAATGTTTGAATTACTCGAGACAGACGAGAGAGAGAACTCAGACAGTTACTCTATGATCGGTATACATCACCTACTATCTGATAATAATTAACATAATTAGGGTAATTTAAAATGGTAGTATTCATTTTGAAAGACCTTCTATTAACTGTGGTTGTGCATATTGTTAGACTTAAATTATATATGAGTATATTTTGTCTTTGAAATAATTTACAAATGCATTTATGCCAGTTATGATATTTAATTAAATAATTTTCTAATATGCAGTAAGACCCTGCTTAACGCTGATTCGATATAACGCGGTATTCTTGAAATTTAAATAAAGCTCAAAATTTACATCGATTTAAATTATCGCGGCATTTCATTGATTCGTATATAATATGAACTATTTGTGAACACAAACCAATCAGTAAAAGGTGGAAAAAAGGTTACTTTCTTTAAATCTACGTTTGTTTGGTGCAATTTTGGAAAAAATATATCATTGTGGATGTCATAGGAAATATCGACTTCGCTTGGCAAGAATTAACTGATAAATGCACAAACAAAGTGTGGAACAAGTTATGACTGAATGTATCTAAGAATTATCAGTGAGAAGAGCCTATCGCTGTATCGTTAGGTTAATCAAACTCAACCTAATTGGTACAGCAGGACTAGGAAAAATAGATGAGCAGGATATTGAGGTGTTACAGCAGGTTTCTGGTGAGGCCTTACCAACGACGAATTTCAAGAACTGGCAGAACATGGAATTCATGTGGAACTGGAAAATAGAGATTCTGAAAATGAAGAACTCAAAAAATTTCCCCACAGATTTTCTTAATAAAAATTTGGTGAGATAACTAAAATCATTGATCAAATTGTAGCAGATGATCCAGAGTTTGAAACGAGTGCAAAAGCAAAATGAGACGTTTTGGATGCAATCTTCTGCTACTGACATTTGCTTAAGGAAAGAAAAAAAGTGATAAATGAAACTTCACAACTTTATTGCAAAAGAACAAGAATTTCAGAAAAGTCAGGACTTTGTCACAAAAAATGAACTATTAATATAGAAAAAAATGAACTAAATATGTTGTTATACATTTCTGTGTGCATATGTTTGTGTTATTTAACATATATTATTATACAAATTAATATAAAAATAACTTAAAATTAAAATTTGTTTATTTTTGGTTGCATGTTCCCCTATCCCTATTTACTCTATGTTAAAATGGCCTCGTTTAATGCTGTTTTGCTTAGCACTTTGTTGTCTAGGAACACATCCCCTGTGTTAAGCGGGGTCTTACTGTACTTTGGATAAGCAAAATATATAGGATAATTTGGCTAAGCGTATACAAACTTCCGGGAGAGGTAGATTGCACAAAGACAAATCAGAATCATATAACAGGTTCTAATTAATACAAATTAATAACAGAAGCATAACTTGCATAGCTTTTCATGTCTTACAGGTTTTGTTTTAGAATACTATTATCCTGGCTGTTATAGAATATAATGTAGGGAAAGTATGATGATTGGTCAAATTTTGACCCACTTTTTGCATTTTTCAATGTTTTGACACTCCAAGAGCTAAACTTAATTTTAATGTGTCTTAAACATTGTGAAAAATCATCATTAATAAATTTTCTTTATTTCTGTACGTAGTGCATATTATGCACTTTTATTACATACTGAAGTAAAATGGCTATTCAGAGGAAAAGCACTATTTAGACTTTTTGAACTTGATAGTGAGTTATTGGGTTTCTTGACTTCAAAACTATTCTTCTGCTTCCTTTTACAATGACATACAGTATTTATGCAAAGCAAGATTTTAAATTATGTTTCATCAAATCAAAGTACAGGAACAGAATTGACACTACACCAGATATGAGAATTTGGCTTTTAATATTGTGCTTGATATCAAGAGAATTTATAACTCAGACACCAAAATACGGCTACTCCGAAATTCAAATTGATAATACTGTTCAAACTGTATCTTGTGTATGTTAACTCGTTTGTTTAGATCAAAGTGCCTACATACAGTAAGAGAACAATAGACCAAGAACAACTCTAATCTGGTTAACATGGCTTTGCTTTTACAGTAATACATTCACCCCCATATTTGCCAACACGGGTTAGAGTTAAAGTTAAAAGTTAATCAAGGAGCGCTTACATACTAAAAGAAAAGCAAATGATGATTGGTTAATTCGAGATTTAATTCTAACTCTAACTTGTGTTGGTAAATACGGGGTTCAGAGTGTCAACTTACCCATGAAATAACCTTTTTTTCCTCTTATCTCATAAAATATGGCTGGGTTTTGGGATTGTGAGATTGGGCTAGAGTAACAGATTGAGATATTTGCAGGCTCTGGGGTACTGCATTTGGGTAACTTACTACTTTTTGAGCTACTTTAAAAATAATTTGGGCTAAATTTCGAGGAATTTTGCTTTATTTTTTATAAAACCTATCTGGCAACTTGTGAGGTTCTTACTGGACACATGCTATTTACCTGCAATTTATTCATATTACTATTAATTAATGAAAATAGCATTCTGTATATGTAGCCATATTCCATTTTCTTGATAAATTTCCTTTCTATAAATTTTCCTTGATAAATTTGTACATATTTCTATACAATATGCCAAATGGCATATTGTATAGAAATATGCATATCGGATAATTTGATGTCTCAATTATTTCATCCCTTGAATTTCAAACTAATGAAGATTTCCTGTATTTATATCTACCTACTCTACAAAGTAACCAAGATGTTCTGTTAAAATTTCAGGATTTGTGAAGTATTTCATTATAGTAAAAGTTTGGGAAAAGCTTAATTAGTCAATGCATTTGTCAGTGAGTTAAATTTAAATAAGGTTAATGGTTTTGACTCACAAGGAGAGCCTACGGCTTTGGGGTAACGGATTTTGATGATCTTTGGTGTAGAGGTAGTACACCATGTGAGTGTACTATCTGTAAAATACTAAAGTGCAATACTCAAATATAATCGAGAAAATCAAACTTAAAGTTTTGTTAGCACTTTATATATAAATTATACGTACTTCTACTCGAGTGTCCTGTGGCAGAGTGGTAACGAGTCTGATTTATAAGCTTGAGTTCTTGGGTTCGATTCTCGCGTATAATTTTTTTTTAATTCATAAATACTTATAATGTATTTATTTATTTACTCATTCATTTATTTCTTATTATTTATTTATTTTAAATCAATTTCTACTATTCCAAGTCTAATATTTTTATACTTTTGTTAACAATAACAGCGCATTTTTGACACCTATGTGTCAACTTTCCCATCTAATTGTTATCACTAACTGTGACCGATCTAATTATCACTAGGATTTCTATCCAAGTTCTTTTTCACTCACTTTTTAACAGTTCGTTTCTAAATTTCCACACGAATAGACGTATTTGTGTAGTAAAACTTATTTTGAAAAATTATTTTATAATCAAAAAATGCTGTCAAGAGAAGCAAGTTCTTCACGTTGTGAGGAAAAAAGTGTTGATGATACCTCTTAAAAAAAGCAGCATTTATTTGTTGTTCTTGGTGTAGACAGAATTTTTGTTTTGAATGTTTTTATCATAAGTATCATTCACGATCATGTACATCTGACAATGATATGTNTAAATCAAATAAGGCACTAAACTGTAGCATCTCAAACAAAAAGAATTTTGACACTACTTTATGAAAGGTATAAGTAAGTACTGCAAATGAGGTATTTTAAATAATAAATCTTTTTTTTAAAATTGTGTGTCCAAAAAGTTTAGGGAATTTTATCGTAACTTAGCAAATAAACTTTTAAAAATAAATATAAAACTATTTTCAACATTTAAAATTATTCTAGAATCTACTATTAGAACATTTATTTCATCTGAAGTCAGTATTTTATAAATAAGTTTTATTTGATTACAAGTATGCCTAAACTGAAACAGTTCAATGAGAAAGAAGTTATAAAACTTTGGAAAATGGAATTTGAAGGAAAGAAGGTGTATGATATTGCTAAAGCATTGAAAACATCTTCTTTGTGAGTATATCAGATACCTCAGAAAGGTGAAAATTGGAATTCTAAACTTAGTTGTGGTAGAATAATGGTGACATCAAGAGATGATTGATGTATTTTGCAAACATTTATGAATAATGGCTATTCTATACAAAAAACAACTAATGCTTTTTAAGACAAGGTGTCTAAAAGAACCTAAATAACAAGTTGAAGGCAACTGCACATCTAGTTTATACTAAAATGACTAAACAATTACCTCTAAAGCCAGAATGCATTATTACAGAAAGGAATTGGGCAAGAGAACACGTAAAAGGACGAACAGAAAGAAGTCTTGTTCGATGATGAAAAGAAATGGAACTTTGGAATTTCAGTTATTGGTGCTTTAATTGGTAAACAAAAAGGACGAAACCTCGAAATAATGAACTCATTTGAATTAGTATTTGATAGAATAGAGGACGATATTGTTATCGATAAAGATTATTATAATTTAAAAGAGCAGCAATGTAAGTAATTTTATTTTTAACATTAAAATTAGAAAATATAAATGTTATGTAGAATATTCAAAACATTATCAGATTATAAAATTTATAATTTATTGATAGGCATTAAAATGGTTGAAAAATAGACACGATATACAGATTTTAAAAGTGTAAATACTTTGACAGAAGAGTATACAATGTTTAATATTTAGATACATTGTTGACTTAAATGCAATTGAGAAAAGCTTTTTTAAATTTCCAAAATTAATTTTGTAAAAAAGTTTTATTATTATATTTTAATTTGTAAATAATTTATGTTCACCTTAAAATGCCGGACACAGACTTCCATTATAAGTCAGCAGTTACGTGTATTGTTTAATGACAGCAGATTTGAAAAGTATTCATGAAGTTTTTTATTTTTATTCCAGCAAAACTAAATAGGAAATATAATATTTTGTATATGCTATATATTTTGTATATAGGAAATATAATATTTTGTATATTTTGTATACAGCATATACAAAATATTATATTTTGTATATGCTGAATAAACGTTATGGTTATTAGTAATTGATTCAAAAGATTATGAATTCTGTACTCATATAAATAACTGTACTTGATATTATTAATTTATCATTGTTTAATATTTTATAAATTAGGTAAGATTTAATATTATTAATCTGTTCTACTAGAAAACAAAATGAATACCACAATTTAATACAAATATTCATTTAAAACAAAATAAGTTTCTAATTCTAATTAGAATAAATTCTGGAATTTTCAAAAATAGGAGAAGAATTAATAAAATTTAGTTAATAATTATGTTAAAAGTATACAAAATTTTATTAATTCTTCAACCATTTTTGAAAATTCCAGAATTTATTGTAAATGTAATATTGCCATCTTCCTCCACAACCCTTTTACTTCTAAAAATTTGCATAACTGTGTTAAACTACTATAAAGTAGTGCAACATTTGATTGCTAATAACTCTGATCAACACTTTTAGTGAATGCTACAAATTTAAAATAGAGTTTGTATAATTTAACTTAATTATTAACTAAATTTTATTAAAATTTATTAGAAGACACTCTGACAGTTTCCTTGTTAGTATAATGATCTTTTACATTCAAACTAACGTGGTATATATTTTTTTAAATCCAAACTAATGTAGTATAATGTTCTGTTCAATTCCATTTAAGAAAATTTATTGATCATAAAAGCCTTACATAATTTGAAAAGTCCGTTCAAAAAAAGAAATCTTCAAAAATTAATAATATTCAATTTCTTTTTCACCTGAAGATGGTGTCTGTAAGCTATCCAAAGTACTAGCAAGTATGTCTTAATTAAAAATCATGTTAGTAACACCAACAGTGAGGTGTCAATTACTTTATGAAAATTTATTATGCTTGTAATTGAATTTAGCTTAAATTGGCACTAAATCAAATAAGGCACTAAACTGTAGCATCTCAAACAAAAAGAATTTTGACACTACTTTATGAAAGGTATAAGTAAGTACTGCAAATGAGGTATTTTAAATAATAAATCTTTTTTTTAAAATTGTGTGTCCAAAAAGTTTAGGGAATTTTATCGTAACTTAGCAAATAAACTTTTAAAAATAAATATAAAACTATTTTCAACATTTAAAATTATTCTAGAATCTACTATTAGAACATTTATTTCATCTGAAGTCAGTATTTTATAAATAAGTTTTATTTGATTACAAGTATGCCTAAACTGAAACAGTTCAATGAGAAAGAAGTTATAAAACTTTGGAAAATGGAATTTGAAGGAAAGAAGGTGTATGATATTGCTAAAGCATTGAAAACATCTTCTTTGTGAGTATATCAGATACCTCAGAAAGGTGAAAATTGGAATTCTAAACTTAGTTGTGGTAGAATAATGGTGACATCAAGAGATGATTGATGTATTTTGCAAACATTTATGAATAATGGCTATTCTATACAAAAAACAACTAATGCTTTTTAAGACAAGGTGTCTAAAAGAACCTAAATAACAAGTTGAAGGCAACTGCACATCTAGTTTATACTAAAATGACTAAACAATTACCTCTAAAGCCAGAATGCATTATTACAGAAAGGAATTGGGCAAGAGAACACGTAAAAGGACGAACAGAAAGAAGTCTTGTTCGATGATGAAAAGAAATGGAACTTATGCAGTCTCGATGGTTGGGTTAGTTATTGGCATGACTCGAGAAAAGAACCAAAGAATTTTATAGTAGATGGAAAGGAGGTGAAAGTGTCACAGTTTAGGCATCTTTCAGATATCATGTTAAATCTCCAATAGTATTTATTGGTGGCAAACAAAGGTCAGAAGACTATCAAAAAATGCTGTGGAGAATATTGTTTAAGCAGATATATGCATATGGAAAACAGTATTCCTATGTAGAAGACTTGAAATTGGAAATTGTGAAATGCCAGAAACTATAGTGTATATGAAAAAACTCTCCAAAAACTAATTACTTCAATGGAACATTGTGTATTTGATGTTATCAGACTGAATGGGAAGTCAACTGATCAATGAAGTTAGAATAACTATTAAACTATTGTCCTAGTAACTTATTTGTTAAAAAAATTCTATAAACTTTATGGACACCATTTTTTAACATTCTTGACAATTCATTGATAAATTTAATGTTTGGATATTTAAACTTAGTTTTAGTTATTAAAAATTATATTCATAATGCATATATGATGTCACAATAAAGCATTGTATTGGCTGTTTAGAATGTTTAAAAAAAATTTCATGGGCACACCTTAATTTGTATTAAATTTGCATTTTAGTTAAACAAGTATTTAGTGATTTAGACTTTTTGGGATGGTATACAACTGGAGATGCACCCAACGAATCAGATATTAAAGTTCATAAACAGGTAAGTTTTAAAAAAATTATTTAATAAAGACAAGAGATTGAATGAGTTAATTATTTCAGGTTTGTGTAATAAATGAAAGTCCCGTATTTTTAAAATTAAATCCACAAGGACGACATACCGAGGTAAGAATGTGTTCTTTAATGTTGGCCTATAAAATAATAATAATTAATAATACTCATACAGTACTCGACATAAATATAGTACTTTTGAAAAATGCACATTACAAGCAAACTAGGCATATTAAATGACTGATAATTGTCAACAAAAAAGTATCAAATTGTTTGCTCATTTTAATCATAAATTGTTTTATATTTTTAATGCTGAATAAACACAGACATTGTAAGTCTGTTTTCAACATTAGAAAAAAAAGGACATAAAAGTCACAAAACATTAGAATTAAATAAAACTGGTCACCTAATTAATTATTATTATTCTGTTAGACATGTTTTAAATAAGATTTTTTAAAGATCTTTACATCTATCGCTTCCCATGCTTGCAGAAATTCTGTTTTTAGGTGTTCAACTGATGTAAAATAATAATTATCTGTGTGTGTTTCTCTCACAAGTATTCCCAGAGATTTTCCATCAGATTGAAGTTTGGAGAGAATGCTGCCCAATCCAGAACCTCAATGTTGTTATTCTGAGACCACTTTCTTGTACTGCAACTGGAATGGATGCTTGTATTATCTTGCTGAAATGTAATGGGTTTATGCTGGTGTTAAGAAATGGCAGATGACTGGCAAGCATCAATTGATAGTTGAGCTATTCATTCTTGATGAAACAAAAGCTAAAGGTTTAGTTTCTTGCAGAACTAAATGCCATCAAACCAACAAATTACCTTAATTCCCAAACTATTATACTATTGAACTTTGCTATCTGGATGGATTGAATGGATGTTGGCTTGATTTAAGAAAATAACCTGTGTTTTTCTAATTGTAACTTTATGGAGGTGGTGTTATAACTGTATAAGAAATCAATTGAAACGGTAGTCCAAACCTAACCAAAATGCTTTTCATGCAGTACAGCCATATGGTGTTACAGCAGGAAAACTATATCAAAATAAATACCGCATAAAAAAATTTATTTGTATTTGTTATATATTAACAGAACAGATCTGATAACAATTACTGTATAACAAATTATTAAACAAATAACCTGTCGTATGATTAAAGCATGAACGATGATTATTCTTTACATCAATAATAAATAACCCTTTTTACCATAAATAGCATTTTAAATATTTCAACAACAAGCAGCAAAACAAACAGTACACAAACTTTGATTGACACTGTAGATCAAGTCTAAAATAAACAATAATGATTTATTAATATCTAATATACAATATATTAAAAGTCAACATATTGTTTTTAATAATGATTTTTAAAGTGCAGTTATTAATGTAAAACAATTAGAATATCTAGGAATACAGGGTCTTCCAAAATGAGTACTAACATTTAAAATTACTGCATGTATGTTAATTATTATCTGAGAGGTATAAAATGTGTATCAATCGATAGAGTAACTGTTCGAGTTTCGTCTCCCATCTACATTCAAACTTCTAGTGGTCTGCTACGTGTAGGAAGTATCATAAATGAAAATGGTGACTGCAACAGCAAAGACGTTTTGTGAAGGCAAAAACCTATATCAGAAAGCTTGAATCACTCATCATTGTGCAACACGAGTAATCTGCAGGAATGATAGAATTATGACTGCTATGGGAAAAGTGATGACGGATATGCCTTAGTAAACATAGGAAGAATTTGAGTATGGTCAGATATGTGCTGTGACACAAGGTGTACACATTGAGAAATTGTAATGGACATATGTGAAATTTGGACAGTTTTTCAACGTTTTAATGTATGTTACAATATTTCGCATAATAACTAACATAATTACAATAATTTCAATTGGTAGCATCCTTTTTGGAAGACCTGTATGTTCTGATAAATGATATATTTAACCCTTTTTTTAACAGCAAATTTAATGTTAATTGTTGTTTTATCTATCTTCAGATTTTGACTTAACAGATAAATTATAGTTTTCATATGTGCCATTTTATGATGATTTTATTTCAAAATTACTTTGTCATAACTTTTGTTGTTGAGATGACAATTTTTTTAACTGTATAAATTTCCAGAATTCACAGAGATGCTCATATGCATTACTGAACAACAAATATGATCGTGAATTTTGTAGGAATGATTTATATACTTTTCCACGTATCAAAGAAAATTTTCATTTTTATGTCTTACATGCAGTTTTAGAAGATAGATGCTAATATTTAACAAAAAAAATATTAAATTTTACCAAATTTCATTACAGTTGATCTTAACAAGATATGAAGCATGTTTTTAATACTTTTACTTCTTAAAATGTAATGAAAAATGATCTGAATTTCCTTAATTGTGTATGTATTAATTTAAAGGATGCAGTAAAGAAGTAAAATATAATAGTTGCTCAATTATGGCTGTATTCACAATTAACAGTGTTAGATGTTAACCAAATTACCATTCATTTTATTTTTAATAAGTGAATGCTTGTTACTTCTAACATCAGCCCACACATATTATTTTTGCCTATTTGTCTCCTTTGATTCAGTACAATTCACCAACAAGGAGCAGGAAATGGCAAGTACTGAATATTAGTCATGAGTAAATCATCTACATTACTCAGTATTGGCCAAATGTTTGCTTAGCATTTGATGTGTATCCACCTTAACTTTGCTTATTGGTTGCTTATTGGTGGCCATTAGAGACACTGAAATTAAGAACATTTAATTCTAATTCTAATTTTTTTTTAATTTTTTAATATAAATAATAAATTTCTTACAAATTAAATAGTTAGATGGAGCATATTGATGTTTTTTCATCTCTGTCATACAGACAATACAACAAATGCAAATAAACAAGAACAGTGATTATTATTTATTACACTTGTAGCTTTCATTGATGATATAAACTGTTTTATTTATTTTTTAATCAATTCATTATTAGAACTTAGTGAGATCATTTTTATGTTGTTAATAATAATAATAAAATATTTCTATATTAATTTTAAAATATATTTTTTTATAGTTACCTGTAAACATGTATGAATCGGTTATTGATTTAGTGAATGGAGAGGTATGTTTTAAATATTATATTCATTATAAAGTTAAGTATTAATAAAATGGATAAATTATATGAAATTTTAGTTATTTTTTTACGATTTGAAGTTTTAATATTTACATTTTACAGGCAACAATATTATTTGTCGAATTACCTTATACTTTAGCTACCGAAGAAGCCGAAAGAATTGGTCTCGATCATATCGCTCGAATGTCTGCCGGAGAGGCTGGAGAAAGTTCATTAGGTAGAATTATATTAGAATTTGATTTATTCATATATTTAATGAATTAATAAGTTGTATTAAAAATTAGAATAAATTAGTTAATTTTTTGTTAGTTAAATCTGTTATTTTATTCTAATTTATAATACAATTTTTTGCACGTAAATTTTTAATTTATTAAGCATTTTAAGCAAATATTCAAGTATTAAATATTTTTCCATTTATCAGTTAATTAATTTTTTAAAATAAATACTAATATTGTTTTTAGTATTTAAAAAGAAAAATATTCTGTAAATTACAAGAGAATTTGTACAGTTTTATGATTACAAAAATATAAAATGTTGCAAACATTTTGTAAACTATTAAAACGAACTTAGTCAGTTTTTAAATATATTACTTATGCTACATTTAAATGTATTAAATTAGAGGGAAAAAATAGTGAATATGACACATAGTTATGTACATAAAATATGAATTATGAAAAATGAAAGGATTTGCTATACTTCTGTATAATCTATCCTTTATATTCATATAACAATATGCATGGGTCTCATTTTTTATGCCATTTCAAGCATCAATATTATTGTTGTATTTCATTTAATCTAAATTTTCTTCTTAAATAGCAGTTTATTTTTATTCCTTATGATATATTGTGTCTAAATATTAATTTTCCAAAATGTTAGAAATGACAGTATTATTGTATTGCATTTTTTCTTGCAGAATATTTTTTTTAATTAGATAAATAAACTAGTTTATCTGTATCTATGAAAAATAATATTTACCATATTAATTTTCACATGCATGGATTAAACTGTTACACCACCACTAACATTAATTAGTCATATTACTGAGTTTTAGTTTTAGTAAACTAAAACTATACTACACAGCACCATCTAAGAAATATTGAAAAGGAAGATTTTGATGTATTTGCTTACCTTACCTTACCTATAATATCTTTATTTTTCTTCCAGTATCATTTGTGCATAACCAGGTAGAGTACAGAGGTTACAATGAGGAACACAGTAACTTACAAATGCATGAGCATAGATACAAAATGACAAATTAAATACATTTGAATTAAGAATGTGCAAGTTAACAAATGCAAACTGATAGCACATACATAACACTGACTGGACATATAAGTATAAAAAAACAAGACACAAAACATAGATGTAAACATCACACTACTCCCTGGGGAAAGGTTGACAAATAATAGAAAGTAATTGTGGTGAGTTCACGTGCAAATGTTAAGAGTTTTATAAGCTCAATTAAATTTTGAAACATATCTTTGTTTCTGAGATGGTTCAACGAACAGGATCAGGAAATTTAGATTAGTCAAATTGAGTAGAGTGCTAAGAGTCTGTTTAATATCTGACAGCAGTCAAAGATGTGCTGGACACAGTCAGGACACTCTCAGACGGACATAATGCAGTATTCTTCTGTATAAAGAAATAAATTAAAGCAGCCGTGTTCAAATATGAACTGCATGACTTTGTGTGGGCCAAAACCAGCACTTCTACATATACTCCTTGATATCTGGAATAAAATGCCTTGTGATCTTTCACAAGGAACTTGATTCTTTGTACAAATTTCAGATTCCCATCTTTGCTGCCACTCGTCCCAGATTTGTTTTTCATGATACTTGATGAAAGGATATCATACATAAAAGGGCTAAAGGCAGCAACAACAGCCACCTTTTCAAGAGTGTCAGTCTTCTCATTCCTGAAGACACCCTGATGTTCTCTGATCCAATCAGAGAACAATGCCTGTTCATATATTTATTATATGTCTCTTCAATCCGAATGGTTAACAAACGGTAGACTTTCTTTCAGCTCTGAGGTTAAGTATTCCTTTATTGTAAATTACATATGCATTTCAGGCTTGTATGAGCCCCTCTTCAGTGTAATTCTACACAAAATTTAAAAAACAAAAAATCAATTTACAAAAAATTTTTTTTCCCGTGTAAAGATTAACCAACATTAAATTCTTTTCCATACCTCAGATGGTTGAGTAACACTTTTTAAAAATCTTTTATAAAAATTGTATGACATCGACTATGACATTATTACCAACGAAACACATGAATAACAATCGTATATGAGTATAATTTCCAAACCTTAAAAACAGTAAATATCTATTATTATCGTACATATTATTACCCATTATATTATTACGTATTATATTATTACATTTTACATTTTTTACAATTTACATTTTTTTAATTATACAATTACATTTACAAATACAATTTAAAAATCACAATGTTTTAGTTATTTCTATTTACAATTAAATGATTTTGTTAATTTTAAAACCA